>NW_011354720.1:1428807-1432758 GCF_000735185.1 Notothenia coriiceps
CAGTCACACACACACACACACACACACACACACACACACACACACACACACACACACACACACACACACACACACACACACACACACACACACACACACACACACACTCATCACGCCACTTTATTTACCAGCTAATAATGCACCTCGCCTTTGCCAAATGAGCTTCGCCGGTGGCTCGGCGTGGAGGATTCGGATGCTTCATTGGACAAATAAGCAGTGTGTTCAAGCCTCGAGCAGGAATACATTCACAGAATTATTCCGTATTGAGTAAGTTAACAACGTCCTCAAACAGAAAGTTGCATTGCAAAACCCTCGGGTGTACGCTTTCATGTTAACATATAAAATGCTACATTTGTTGTGTGTGTAGGTGGAATTAGGTGGAACTAGGTGAGCTACAGAATAGTTCATTGTTTAGGGATATCATTCAATTTTAACTCTGTAGTCAGAATAGCTTAATGAAGGTTAAAGAGGGTCATGAAATGTGGTATTACTAAAAGGATCGTAAGACACAATGCAGCACCAAGGGGATACATGCATGAGAGTCCTTTCCAATGTTAATTTAACTATTAGGCTAAAAGAACTAGCTGAAGGCATGACCATTTGCTCCCTAACATTGTTCCATACAACAATGATCACCACATTTTCCTTTTTAAATTGGGTGTCATGATGGCCTTGTACAATATTCTTGTGCTAAACCACAATGACACATGGTGAGCTCATTAGGACCATTAGCATGATAGCAGGAGAGTGTGCTTATCAGTATGCAAGGACATTCATTCTTGGTATTAGCAAGTCCATCCCAGCAGCAGTGATCTCACTTATCCTCCATCTGCATTTAAAGAGCAGTCTTTTTACTGTACTGCTTAGTTACTACATATAAATTAATCACTTAGATCTGTAAACAATCTTTATTAACCCATTGTGCACAAAGTTCTAATTGTGCTATTACTTGATCCATCAGACTTATTTATTGCATATTTGGTTATCATTTACGATGCACAACATTGTGAATTTACTGAAATACAATAAATGTTGTTAAAGTAAATGTATATATCGTTGTGTTCTGTCTGTCGGAAACAGCTGTATTCACCGTCCGTCTGAAACCCTCTGTTTTAGTGACTGTCTCTTTAAGAGAACCAAAAAAGTCTACTCCTTTCTGATTGGTCAGTGTTTTTTGTGTCTTTCAAAGTTGTTCGAACCTCACTGGAGCAGACAATAACTGTAACGATACTGTAGCGACATCACATCAAATTTGTAGGCAAGTCCTAAAGGGTTTAAAGGGAAAGTTTCTAAATAGGAGCTGAAATTAAAGAAATGTAATCTAATGTTTCAATTTTGGACTTTAAAAGAAGTCTGTCTTGTTAATTCCGCTGCAAAAAAGCTATTTGTATTTTCTTTCAAATTATTAAAAAGATGTGAAATGTGCACTTTAAAAATGTGCCCTGGCCTCAATACATGAAAACGTGATTTTTTTTGACTAGATTGAACATGAGTTTTAGTATATTTGAACAACAGCTGGCTGCACGATGTGCTTTTGTAACGACATCCCGTGCCTGTGTTCAGCCAGCCTGCCCTGGCGTGAACAACGGGAGCTGTCCAGCTCCTCTGAATGCTGAAATGCTTCTTGTATGAGAACAGTGGAAAGCATGTAAGCAGCATGGGAGCTGTCCACAGCCCGCGGTGCTGAAACATTCACATGGCCTGTGTCTGTTCAATGCTGCTGGAAGAGGACCTTGGGGGGAAGGATAAAGGGAGGGCGACTCCAAGTGCATTAGTCCTGCTTCATTGCACCGGGGTCAGAGTTCAAGGCCCGGGGTCACGCTGCAACAGTGAGGGGACTCTGCTGTTTGTGCGCTCTCTCCCTGCGAGCAAAGCAATTTGTTTTCAGGGGCTTCCTTTAAGAGGCACCACAGTGTGAGTCTGGCTTTTTTCCCCTTCAAGGTGAGGTGTGGGAAACAACAAAAACAGAGTCTAAAAGATAGGAGAATAAAGTGTTTGCACGCAAGGGAGACAGACAGGTAAATGGAGATCAAAATAAAGAAGAACAACTAAACGGGAGACGCGAGAAAAGAATATTAGAACAAATGGAAAAGTGGTGTGCTTTGCAACAGCCTTGAAACATGTCCTTGATATGTAAATGTCGGCCGTGTGCTCGGATCACGTTTTGACAGCATGACTCAAGGCTTTCTTTTTCCTGTCTGACACAAGAGGTGAACTCTCTGTTTTAAAAAAGGAAAACCAATGGCAGATAGGGAAAGAGAAGGGGAGTCCCTGAGCCATGGCTGTCCCCATATCCCTCACCCAGACAAGCTTGATCTCCATTCGCAGCCTCGGCTCTATTATTCGTTTGAATAGAGGATCCACATTCTGCAGCCGTCAAAAGCCTATCGTACAGTTTCATCAGCCAAAAACAAGCTTGTGGAAAGTGTGATACAGGGTGCGGGAGCGCAGGTTTGTTAGTATGCTGGGTAGGCGAGAGCGGAGAGAGGCATTCAGATGGAAAGTAAACAGAGTATGCACAAAGTATGCACGCAGTGAGAATGCATATATTGATACTGTATGTTAAAAAGGAAGAATTCAAATCCCAGAGAGATGTGAGGAAACCACCACTGCCTTAAAAGAACTGATTCTGAAATACTGCTGCTGCTTTCTGCCCTCAGACTCAACATTAAACATGGAGAACAGGGTTCCTAGCTTAAGGCAAGATTCTTAGCTTTTTCTTAAAAGCGCCTTTGAATAGAATATAAAAGCATTTTTTCTGCTACCTGATTCTGAGTGGCGATAATGGTAAATAATATACAAAAAAAAGTAGATTTAATAATGCAAGATTAGACAAAGAAAAGCACAAAATCCTAGCTTTTTTTTAAACTTTGAATTGTTTTATTTAAAACATTTTAATACCAATTGAGCTGTATTTTTAGATACATGATTATTTTATCATTCTTTGCATGTAACTTTAACTTCTGTTGTATTTTACTTGATTTTACAGGTTTTTAACCTATTGTGTTTCCTTCGCCCTTTTTACGTTGTATGTGTAGCGCTTGAAATGCCTAGTTGAAAAAATGCTATTTTAGTAAACTTGCTTTGCCTTACTTTGTAGAACGAGTGCCCTCACCACTTGCACAATACCAATTTACAACAAAACCTTCATTTTTTTAACTGAGGTGATGACTACGGATGAAGTATCTACATTCCTGCAGGCATAAATCACAACTTCACATTATAACACTATCAAACATTGATCCATAGCTTAGCTCCTCACCATTCAGCTAATGTGATACTCAGGACACTAAAACACAGCTGCTAATGCGTCGTGGGGATGGAACCCATGACCTACTCTTAATAAGTGGTATGTCTGTAATCCGTAGGCCAGCTTGTGTCAGGCGTTAAAGATTTGATTGTGTCTAATTACTTTTATACCCTATTAGGTCTCCCAGAGGATGGGAAAATTGACTCGGCTGGCAATATTTCATGATTCCCTGGTGGAGTATTGCGTCTAGGGTACATTTATTAACTTTGATGATTGTTTAATCATTTACCAATACCGTTTCATTGGCAAAATACACAGACAAATTACTTTTGGCCGAGATACGGAAGACCAAGAAACGGTGACCAATCGGAGACAGCTTTTTTAGGAGTGGTTCTTAAAGAGACAGTCGCTAAAACAGAGCGTTTAAGACGGAATTTGAATACAGGTATACTAAGACAGACAATTTGAAATAAATAAAGTGTTTTTTGCACAAGGAAGCTTATAAACATGTTTGAGTAGAAATCCAAAAATAAAAATAAGTAACTTAAAAATAGCATGATAGGTGTCCTTTAAAACATATTAGGACTTTGAATTGAGGAATATGAAAGGATCTGCAGATGGATTGCGTCACCGTCACAAATCAGTAACTTTATAACGGGAGATGCAAAAGGGGTCAAGAAGATCCCCCTGCAGACTCCCCC
>NW_011354720.1:1432764-1433256 GCF_000735185.1 Notothenia coriiceps
TTTTTATTAAAAAATATATATTTATAGCACCAAATTGCAACTGAAGTGATCTATCATCGGTACTGTCCTCACATTGAACATATGCTCTTCTATTAAATACACTAAAATGCCTATGTTATTTATCCAATGTATGTGCATGTTTCAGTGTCCACTGCTTTGCGTATTCACATTCTCCCTCCGCTCTGTTTCTGAAGGGCATACTATGTCAATTTTTACATATTTTCGACTTACTATATTATGTCCTTTTATAATAATTTAGATATACTATATTTTGTTGTTTTTTTACATATTTTCGACATACTATATATACTATGTCGTTTTAATAATATTTTCAACAAATTATACTATGTCGTTTTTATCATATTTTCGACATACTATGTCGTTTTTATAACCATCAATCAATGTTTATTTATATAGCCCAATATCACAAATGTTACATTTGTCTCAGTGGACTTCACAGTTTGTACAGAATATCAGTATGACAATACCTGG
>NW_011354720.1:1433361-1461978 GCF_000735185.1 Notothenia coriiceps
TCCTCTCCTTCACTTTGACAGTACATTAGTGAATATTCTTGGACTGAAGACTTCCCTTCCAGTCAAGACGCTGTCGGAACAGGGCCCGCCTGATTAAGATGGATGTGTGTGGCCGGGACGAGGCAGAAAGTGCCCATGGCCGCCCTCCTCCGATTTCCCTCTCCAGCCTGACAGCTGTCTATAACACTGCTGCCTCTACCTGTAAATTATACTAATGCAGAGTGACATCCAGCCTGCCCCACTCCTATAGGCAAGGCCACTCGGCGGACCTGCAGTGTGACACAACCGCTGGAACAAGAGAGTGTGTTGTAGGGTGATCAGCGCATCAACCCTGCACTCACCTACACCTCAATCTTTGACTTTCTCCTCTGAATATAAAGTCTGCTCGGCGGTCTAATGCTTCCAAGAAATGAACTCCCTTCAAGGCCAGATCGATGGGGCGATGGTGGCCGTGCATAATTTTCCGTGCAATGCGTGGTTTGGCTAAGTACCATAGCCAAGGTTTAATGTTTCAAGGTTTGCTTTTAAGTCTAGCATTCGTCTGGAAAAGTGCACTGCCACTTTGAGGTAAAGGATTTCTAACAAACTCAAAGAAAGTGGCAAGCGGTGCACCCAAAACAAAGCAAAAAGATAAAGGGAAAAGGCTTTTAGAGCAGGTAAACATACAAAAGTGTCTAAGTTAGGCATTTCTGAGAAAGATGCATCAAAGACACCCATCAGTGGGCCATAGACTCAATCCCCTTTTGTGTTATGTCCTTAGGTGAAAGAACATGATTCAACAGACATTTATTCAAATCAAAAACACTTTGAAATTGTCCCTTTTAGCAAACAAACTTTTGCCTTGTTCATTTTGTGTCCCATAAGGTAGGCATCTTTCCCAATTTCCTCCCCGGGATCAATACAACTCATTAAACAGTGGTGATGTGTCTAAAGCCATTACTAACCCCAGAGCTATTACTAATTTATTCTGTAGCTGCAATTCATTCTACAAATTCTGTACCGTCGGACCAAAATGAAGTCATGGTAAAAGCAGCAGAAAACTCTCACCTCCGTCTCCAAGAAGCGCCGCAGGGCCCTCTTCTTCTTGATGCTCTTGCGGCGGACAGAGACGGCCACGCTGAGCGCCAGAATGACGATGATAAACAAACCGCCGATGATGCCAGCTGCAATTAGCGGTGTCCTGTAGAGGCGGAGGAAGAGGAGAAGCAAGAACATTGCAGGAAACCAAAAAGGCAATTTGAGAGGAAGTGCAAGGCTCAGAAAATGACCACTTCTTAAACGTACCAAAAAAACTACTTCCTACAATTCCTTTTTTCTCTCTTCATTTTGCACACCTCTCTATCTTTATCCTTTCAACTAGTTACTTCCAGGCTAGAGATGCCAGGTTGTGCTCTTGCCCATACTGTAGTTCCACACTTTTCATTTAAGCAAGACAGTAAGTACATAGGTTTTCAGGCTCTTGACTATTTTTTGTTTCTTACGTAACGTGTTTTCTTTTAGAATAGTGGAAAGAAAACATCCAAACTACACATTCAGGTCTTTTTTGACTAACTTTGTTGCGTGTCTGTAGATTTATCCAACATAAATACAAAATATTACATTTAAAAGAAAGAATGTAAGACAATACGTAATGTCTTAATCGATGATGAGGTGTACGGAGTGCATGTTGACCCCCTTCTGTAGTGTCCTGAAAAATGTGTGAAATGTTACGATAAATACATTTAAGGCGGTATTCTCATTATTACATACGCCAACACTTTCAAGTTTCATCTGTACGTCTATAATCTATTATTTTGTTCTTCTTCTGAACAGTATTCGGCAAAATAACTTGATGGAGAAAAGTCCTTTATTTAACAAAGCATGGAAATTGTTTTATTTTGCTTTAATGGAATTTAAACGTGCTACCCAGCGTAAGTCCTCCTCGACTATAACTCCTAATAAATGCGGAATTAAAAGTACCAATCCTTCCCAAATTGCTTTTGAATCTTCTGGGGGGTGGGGAGGGGGGGAAATCTGTTTAAGTCAGGCCTAAAGGTTGGAAGTTAAAAGCACTTCCTCTTCGATAATAACACCGCTAATGCTTTTGCCATTTACATACCTCTTGCACTTGTGTCTGCCATTATGCCAAGGCTACAATCTCTCCTACTATTCCTCTCTTTTCATTTATCCTTCCCCTCTGTATTCCATTTTCACCTTCTCGCCAGAAATATTATTTTAAAAACATAGCACCTGCTTCTACCTGACTCCAAAACTCTATTAGTTGTAAAGGCCATTAGCGGCTAATGGAAGTCTCATGTACCACGGAGCTACGGATAGCAAGGTGTCGTCTGCTTTAGATATCGATTGTGAAGACCCCAAAGAAGGGCGGGGACGGGGGACGGGGGGTAGCTTGAAATGTACAAAGAGGCTGTGGGGGTTCGACATAATGAGATATACAGCCATGTGGTGAATAGTAATGCAGCAGTTTGGCATGGATTCAACAAACAGGGAGACAAGGAGAAACAACAACAAGGGGACGTATAGGGGAAATTAGAAGACATGGAGGGAAAAGAGAGAGACACGAAGTAGAGCAGGAGACAAGAGAAAGGACTTCTCCAATTAGGAAGAAAGGGTTTACAGCGGAACAAGCGACACGAGGTCAGCGAACGAGACGGGGGAATGGTGCCGCTGTAAGAGCAAAAAGAACAACTCTGGGAGTAGAGACTCAGCAGAAGCCTGCCAGGGGGAAATAAAAAAGGTCTCATTTATGTTCCCTCGGTTTAAAAGCAGCTCAAGACCCTCTTTTTTTATGGCTTTGCTGGTTTGGTTCAATTCTAATGAGTTTGTCACTCCTTTGAATGCGCTCTTACTGTAAGAGATCACTTGTTTTTATGGGCCTTTTTTAATGGAGTTCTTGTCGTGCCTTCAGGCTATTTAGGTGGATGTACACAAAATGCTTTTATAAACTTGGCTGTTTCATAATAGTTTTAGTAGCTGTGTTACTAGATGTAGCTCAGTATAGTTATTTAGAGACATATCACGTAGTGCCAAAATATGTATAGCGACAGTCTTCCCAAAATAAAACGTCTCCATGTCGATTTTGGAGATATTCGCCATAGATATTTTTGCCTTCTCTTCAATATAATGGAACTACATGGATTGTGGTTTGTTGATTACTGTTCCTTTCAGATTTGTTTCATTTTGACCTTATCCATAATTAGAATGACATCATAAAAGAGGGTCTTTCAATGTGGGCATATACGTTTTTTCCAGAAGAATTAGACAAGAACAAAACAATTATAACTGACACTTGTTACTGAGCATCATGGGAAACATTAATGAGTAGTGGCAGGTTTCGATGGTGGTCTCCCTGCCCCACATTACAAACACATCCTGAGATCCCTTACCTGTCCATCATCCCGACACAATCTTGGAGTCTCGGCCCGACGCACCTGCAGGGCAAACAAACCAAGAGAGATCATCCATTAAACCGGGGACAGGTTATGAGTAAACCTCGTCGTGTCTTTCACCCGCGTCAATCAGCTGTCACCTGCGCACAATTGAATCCACGAGCACGGACCAACACTTGTCAACAGGAGATGAAGAAGCATTTGGATGAAAAAAAACATTACCGTTCACTATCTATTTAAAATAGAAAATCTACTTCATAGGTGGCAAGTTGCAGTGTGTCTTGTCTCCGGTGAGTATTTGACCCCAAGTTAAACAGGGAGAAAAAGGTTTGCAAGTTCCTTCCAGATGTTTAGCTTTTTTTGGTTGTGATTAAAAAAAATAGTGTGATTTGCAGCTGACACTGGAGAATATTTAACTTCTTCCCGAATACAAGAAATAAATTAAATCTGTCGTGTTAACATGCCATTGATTTATGAGGCTTTTTTTGCATTTAGGTAAGTAGCAAATGCAGACAGTTGGCTGCTCGTTAATTCTATCTCCTTGAGTGGAGAGCTTTGAACAAAAGGATAGACACAGAAGAACGGGTTAGAAATGCTTCTGTGTGTGTGTGTGTGTGTGTGTGTGTGTGTGTGTGTGTGTGTGTGTGTGTGTGTGTGTGTGTGTGTGTGTGTGTGTGCGTGTGTGTGTGGGTGCGTTTCACACAAGACACAACAAATTACATAGCAAATTAGGAGAGCGTGCTAACTTTAGAATTAAATCGGTGACAACTGTGGCTTCTCCAAAGTCGCTCAGCTGTCAATTAAACGGTGCACCAAACAGCCAATTAGCTATTAATCACTGTCTAAAGAGTGTGTGTGTGTGTGTGTGTGTGTGTGTGTGTGTGTGTGTGTGTGTGTGTGTGTGTGTGTGTGTGTGTGTGTGCGTGTGCGTGTGCGTGTGCGTGTGTGTGTTAGTCAGTTTCCCTCCAGGAGAACAAAAGAGTAGTCGGACAATAAACATCCTCAGGCAGGTACAGAAAGTGTAGAAAGTCTCTTGTGCTAATGCTTCTTGTGTTTTGTATTGTTCCTAGTTGGCTACTACTTCAGGATTTCTTTGGATAACTTTCATATTGAAGTAAACGTAATAATTCCGAGGCCAGTTCTGGAGTAGATTAAGTTGTTTTGAGTGTTGATGGAGAAGCTCAAACGTTAGCATAGCCATTATCAAACAAAACTCCATTCAGAAAACAAGCATTCAAACAAGTTGTTTGTTTGTTTGTTGACTAGCAGACAGATTTGACACACATAATGTCAGACTTTTCCAAAATTGGCGTCATGATTTAGTAAAGTCGGCGACAGTTGGATACAGTACATTTATTGCAATGAAATCATGGAGAGCTAAACACAAATGATGCCGTGTTCACACTCAGCCAGGTTGAACATTTGAGGATAAGTTGAACATGTCTGTGTCAGATTTGCACCATTCCCTTTCGAATAATGCTGTATCTTTCCCTCCGTGCATCCCCGTCCTCTTCCCTCGAGAAGCCTTCGAAGGCGGTGTAACGAAGCAACTGGTTTAATCGTCTGCCCTGTTGAAGCTACAAACTCTTTACCCGCCTCAAGGGCGCCGCTGTTTCCCTGACACTGACCTTTGACCTCGCCAATGTCTCACTGCGGCTCAAGGCCTCTAATACCCAGACAAAGCTTCTGTCTGGATGTCAATCCGCAGCGCCCCGTGGCTGTAGGGCAGGATAAGATGACAACGCGTGATGGAGGTGTTGTCATGCCGACGACAGATAAATGTCCACGCGGTCGGGAGCGGTTGTGACTGGCTCACGGGAAGAATAACAGCTTCACATGTACCTTTTCTCCCTGCTTCTCTTACATTGTTTGTTTCTGCCTATTCACTCAGTGTGTACTTATACTATAAACACTTAAAGGGTCGCTGCAATAGCAAAAATAACCTCCTGCTATGTGAGAGAGTACATTACATCTCTTTCCACCTTGGATCATATCTGCAGCCCTGTTGCTAGGTTTCAGCACTCTAACTTTGTTTGCTCCACATACTTCTCCTCTGTATATGAACCATCCCCCCTGTGGTTTCCTGGATAGCGTGCTAAGGCAGCTATTTAAAAACACAGCCACAATGACCCAAAATCAATTCATGGAATTGTTTTTTACCGTCTATATCCGGCATATTTCAAACTGTTAGTTTTCTGTCGACGGATCAACTGATAAATGTATTTATTTATTATTATGAGTGTTGTTTTTTTGTTATCTTAATGTGTGCACATGTAGAAATGTGTCTACATAGGATATACATATTTTATACATATTTGTAATTTTATATTCGGGATTGTGGGAAACGGTATTTCGATCTCTCTGTCTGTAAACACAAACTGAAAGATTGACAATAAAGTTGACTGACTATTTCAGTACTAGCCTTCACAGTCCCATCTTACCTCTCTCCTAACAACTGTTCTTGGTGTGAAGTTCCTAACAAGGTATAAAACATGAATGACCTTATGTTGTGTCTAATAAGTCTGTCTTGTAGCAACAATGACACTCTACACTGAGGTACATCTTCAGGATTTCTATTGCATTTTCAGTGTTATGCTTTTTCTCAGGTACTTCTTCCACCTCCACATACAACCTTTCGACTGTCTCCCTTATCTTACATTTCCACGCTGTACACCCCACACCACCTTCCCCCTTGGCTTTATACCTCCCCTCTAGCTACTGTCTCTCTTTCACTCACAGTTCATCTGCACTATACTCCACGTGGCCTTTAGGGTCAATGCATTCTGCTTCTGACCGGAGAGCCAACAGGAGCCAGGTACAGGTCGGGGATTGAAGCAGCCTTTAGATTATGTTATCCCCTCTCCCTCTTTGGAAGAAAGGCACCCAATGTCCAAAAGCAGAATGTCTTCACAAGAATTTCAACCGCATAGAAGCACCTACGCTTTTGAATGTTCACATTTCTACATTCCTCTCTTACCCCTGGGTGCAGTTGGCGTGGCAGGGATGACACTCGTTGTTGGCCTTGGCGTATTTGAAGATGAAACCGTTGGGCCCCTGCACCCCATCGGGGCACTTCTCCACACAGTTGGGTCCATCTTTGAAGTGGAAGCATTTCACACATTGGTCCGGACCCTGAGGAAGAGGGAGGAGGGAGATGAGAGGAGGGGTTAGGAGGATGTGGCGGACAAGGGATGAATAAAGAAAAAGAGGGTGCGGTAATGGGATTAGTGAGATGGAACGACGGGGAATCAACAGAGAGAGGGAAGAAATGTCGGACAAAATAATGGGCGGAGGAAATAAAGTTAGGGGAAATTAAATGGGATAAAGCGAGAAGAAATAATGGAGGTGTCAGAAAATGTAAAAGGGGGAAAGAAAGGAATCAAATACAAACCTGGCGAATCATGTCAAATGTGCTCACTTCCCACCACGTTTAATGCGCGCGGCACATGAATGCCATTCAGTGATTTATAATGTGTTGAGCAAAATTGCCAAGAGTGTATTCCGACACGGCCCTGTTCAAATTGGCAAAACGCATAAGGAATCAGGTCGTGTCATCGAATGTGATAGAGGAGATGACAAGTGGTAACTGAGCTGAGCTGCAGTGTGTGCATACATGAGAGAGCAGTAGGGGCAAGGCTGTGTGTGTGTGTTTATGCTTTATTGGAACCGGCGTGTTGACTTCAAATAGTGCAAAGATTTGGAGGTGTGTGTTTTGGCGCCACGCTCCGTTGCTAATGACGGACGCAGTGACCTGACGGACAGCTCCTCACAGCTTGACACACAGATCCACACGCCATCAATAAAACATTATTCTCACTTTGCATCTTTGTGCGTACGCATGCGCCAGTGTGAAGGCATACAGATGTCTGATTGCATCCGAGTGTGTCCGTATATGCCGCATGCATGTGTATCTGTGTGTAAGAGCGCCTGCGGATGATTGACTCCGGTGTTATTTACTACTCGGCTGTGACCGGCATGGCAAAGTCGGGACGCCTCTGTGCATCCTTGAGGAGCGTCTCTCCCCCTCTTCATCTCTTATTCTCTCTCTGTCTCCTTCTCCAGGGACAGTCATGAAAGGTTACTCACACAAGCACTAAATTCCACATGCGGCGCATTCGATACAACCTGTGACACTGGAAATGCAAAATGTGTTGGAAGGGGGTGGAGCTAACGACTCCTAAAGGAGAAAGGTTGTTGCTTTCTTACACCTGCTTCCTATCAGCAGCACTCAACTTAAGCCGAATTATTACAAGAAAACATACATTAACAGTATTTCAGTGAAACATACATAGATGCAGAAACAATCTTTGAATGATTTTTAGCCATATGTGAATACAATAATAGATATTTCCTCTGACTATGGGCCATAACTCAACTTCTGAGAAGTCTAACTTGAGAAAGTATACATTTACATACCTGATAGATAAACCAATTGTGCGTGGTAAAGAGAATTATTTGGATCCCAATAACTATCCTAGCATAGGAAGCTGCTGCCTATAATGAAAAGTAACCCTAAAAAAGAGTTGTATACTATTTTTGAATTGTTTTAGAGATAAAAAGTTGTGGCTAAAGTTAGTTAGTTAGCTAACTTAATAGCAACATTATTCTTACATGTTAGCCCCTTTGTCTCTCAAACTCTCTTAACTCTAACAGGAGAGATTACATATTTGTTAGGATTTATGTGTACCTGTGGATTAATACACATTTAATGTCAGTATGTGTGGCTCTAGGACTTTTGAAGTACACTTAATTTCATCCTGATTGGAGACAGAACAAGCAGTGCAACAGGTGGCTCATTTGTGCTTTTGTGTTATATTTTCTGGGTGGATAAATGACATGTGAGGGATCAAATCTGGGAGCATAAAGGTAACTTTAAGGGAAGGTCATAAAGTAATCTCATTTTTCTCTCATGAGTGTGTGCTTGCCAAAAAGCATGCCTGCACAGTAGTTTATCATTCCTCCCATTAACCTAGCATTCACCTTTGCAAACACGGCACATACATCTTTTCAAATCCGGTGCGCGAAACAAAAAAAAACAAGTTGGAAACCCACTTCAGCACGCAAGAGATATGGGACTATCTTAAATAGAAAAATGAGAGGAGCGGTTTTGATCTACAGTCCACCTTCAGAAAGTATCATTAAGTGAACGTTGATGGTGTCTGAAGTGTGTCCAGGAGTCTTACCTGTCCAAAACATGTCATGGTGTTCCCCTCCATCTTCTCACACTGGCTATCACACTCCAGGCACACAGATCCATTGGAAAATTCCCGCATCTCCCTGATAGAGATAGGAAAATCAAGATAGAGGTGCATGTATTATAGATTTGAGAGCATACCCAGTTGAAATATTGATTGAGAGCATGCTGTGGAGGATTTTGAAGTCCGCTGTGTGTATGCGCGCCAGCTGTACATAGCAACCTTTTGATTATAGTATAATAATAATAATAATAATATAATCATTATACCAACATGCTATACAGTATCAAGAAAGACAGGTCAAAGCTTCATCTCCCTGATTTCTAACTGCACTGCCTGCTGGAGTGCCCTCCGGTAGAGGGGCACGCAGGGCAGATCGCTGCCTAAGACTATTTGATCAAGTTAAAGGCTTAGTATGGTCAATATGCAAACAGGAAGGCTCATGAATAATTAACAGCCTTTTCAAATGGTGGGCAAACACGAGGGGATTCGTGGAGGGAGGAGGAGAGCTGGTGGAAGGGAATGGGGAAGGAAGCCAGGGAGAGGGCATGGAAAAAAAGAGTAAGACAAATAATAAATGTTATTTATGTCTAATCAAATATGATATCATTGCAGTCGTGCATCTGGTAGGAGAGTCTTTATGTAGCCATTTTGAGCACTGCATGTAGTCCATGATGCTTCGGCTTTTAGTCTTCTGGAGGCGAACAATAGAGCTCGATATTGGGTTTATACCGTGCAATTACCCAGACAGGAGCCGCAGAGTGCCCCAGGCCGCACGGTTGCATCCCCATTAGTCCATATGTGTGTGTTTGCATGCACCAGATCCATACATTTCTCCCATTGTTTGTGTCAGGTTCAGTACAGTATCTGTTTTTGAAGTCTCCGGCGAGCGGAGGATTGCGGGCCGTCGATACGAACCGCGGCCGATCAAAAACACTTTTCACATCAGAGGGATCGATCAGCCGATGCTGAGGAGGACAGACATGTCTCAGAGGAGGATACACCCGGTTACAAACAAGAACCCTTTTCTCACAGCGGTGGGATAATAAGGGGGATAATGAGGGGGATTCTGGGTGCGCGGTTTGTTTGTGTTTGGATGAGATGCTACTCGGGTGGAATATAGATTCAACAGATTCTTCTTTGTGAGCTGTTTTTTTTACGTGATTTTGCATATTTGGATGGCCGGCGGGTATGTGTGTTTTACGCATTTTCATTGGGTGCATTTTGGAAACATCTTAGACGTGCAGGTTCTAAAAGCCACAAAAAAGAGAGACACTGCAGAATTCCACTGTATCACATTAAGGGGCAATACAAGTGAATATAAAACACTAGAGTTCCCTTTTCCCGTGCCTTTTATAGCAGATGTGTACCGTAATTTTTGGACTATAAGCCGCACCTGAATATAAGCCGCAGCAGCGGCATACCACTCTCGGTTCCACTTTTACTTTTGCGCTCCCTGTCTCACTCTTTCCGGCCTCCAGCTTTTCCTGCTGGAACCCGCCGCTTAAAGGTGGGGGTCCGCGGACCGGCAATAGAGCCCATAGAGTTAAAGGTGTTGGCCATAGATTAGCCGCACCGTTATATAAACCGCAGCGTCGAAAAATAGGGAAAAAGGCGCGGCTTATAGTCCGAAAATTACGGTACTACTATTTTGACTACTTTTTAATGACTTCTTGTTTGGAAAAATGCTCATTTGATTATAATATGGGGAAATTGATTGATTAACTGATTGATTGATTGATTGATTGATTGATTGATTGATTGATTGATTGTATACTATTCTGAAGGCTTAGTCTATGATATATTAAATATCTTGGTTTCGGAAAGTAACAAAATGTTTTCCTAACCCTCCCCTCCCTGCTCGTCTCAAGCCCCAAACATACAGTATCACGGTGTCCTTTTATTAATAATGTTTTTCAGTGGGATTCAAAGGAAACTCCCATTGCTCTTTGCACATTTCTCCCTCGTCTATCTTTCCCTTGTTCAAAAATAAATGAGTTTTCTCTCCTGGAAGCTCTGTCCAGGGGAATCCTTTAGAAACAGGGCCCAGGCCGTGCGGAGATATCTCCTTTGTTGTATGAGGGGGAGAAAAAATACATGGACGAGAATAGGTGAGAGACAAAGACCTCGGCAACGGTGCTCTCCAGGGTCATTTCCATTCCTTCAAAGCCGTTCCTCCTGATCGGCCCCCTTCACGGCTGGAAGTGTGCGCCAAGGGCCCCGTCGGGGGGGAAGGCCTGACGGGGGATTAGCCCTGTTTTAGCAGGAGTTTAAGCAGGACTGTGGCTACTATTCAGACCCCCAAACCAGAGCATGGGCAACCCAGCAGAGCAACTTTTTTAATTACACACTTTCAACGCCTGCCTAATCCCCCCCCCACCCCCCCGAAACCCCAGTGGACACCATCTCAGCCGTTTTCCTTTTCCCATCTCGCACGCCTCTGCTCCTCCTTTGTTTTATTCAAGAGACGTATAAACTAAAGGGAATTAGTGCCTTTACTCATTAAGAATGGAGACGTGTAAAGAGGGCGAGCTGAGGAATCTTAAGGTTTAAAATCATCGACCTGGAAACAAATTTAATGAGCCAACGCTCAATTCTGTAGAGAGTTACAGTCTAATACAATAGATTCAGAGCAACAGTACAACTCCATTTACAGTAACTTACCAATTATTAATATTACAGCAAGTTACTGACAAAACAGGTAACGCTCTATGAAGACGATGGGATACTTTGATTTACAATGCTTTTGAACCATAAAGCATGGAAACCTGTCACGGTAGAGGTACGACATACACACATGAACCTATAATGGAGCATAGGGCTCCTTTAATACTCTTTTAAAGGATGAAACTCACCACTCTCTATGTGCATATAAAGAGTATTATTTAAAGCCTTTTGGAACCAACTTGCCTTTTTCTCTCTGTTTCCCCTACCATTGTCTTGGCGGGGCGCCCTGCCTGAAATTCAAGGTGTATTTTTGTTTTGTTTTTTTATTTAAAAAATATATATTTATAGCACCAAATTGCAACTGAAGTAATCTATCTACGGTCACTTTTCACATTGAACATGTGCTCTTTTATTAAATAAACTAAACGCCTTTGTTATTTATCCAATGTATGTGCATGTTTCAGTGTCCACAGCTTTGCGTATTCACATTCTCCCTCTGCTCCCCCCCTCACACACACACACACACACACACACACACACACACACACACACACACACACACACACACACACACACACACACACACACAATCAGAGACAAGAGCGGAGGAAAGGAGGAGAACAACAAAGTGTAAAAAAGTCAAACAAATCTGCATTATGGCCCCGAGCGCTGCTGTCTGCCCGCTTGTGTCGCCCCCCCCCCAGTTTCAAATTTGTTTATTATTATTTTTTAACTGCAAGCCGTTATCGTCACTGCCCAGGTGGACGCATGCGAACGCGACAACGAACGTAGCGTGCGCATTCTAAAAATAGCTCACAGATGGTGAGCAGNAAGACATCAAGTAAAAACCATACACATATTTGCCAATGGGGCAGCCACATGTAGATGTGGTTGGTATATGATCATGTGACTTCTTATTTCTATACTTATTCAGTGTTTCCCCTACCATTGTCTTGGCGGGGCGCTGCGCCCTGCCTGAAATTCAAGTTGTTTTTTTTTATTTAAAAAAAAATATATATATATATATATAGCACCAAATTGCAAATGAAGTAATCTATCTACGGTCACTTTTCACATTGAACATGTGCTCTTTCATTAAATAAACTAAACGCCTATGTTATTTATCCAATGTATGTGAATGTATCAGTGTCCACTGCTTTGCGTATTCACATTCTCCCTCTGCTCTGTTTCGGAAGGGTGGGGCTCCCCCCACACACACGCGAATGCACACATTCACAATCAGAGACAAGAGCGGAGGAAAGGAGGAGAACAACAAAGCGTAAAAAAAGTCAAACAAATCTGCATTATTGCCCCGAGCTCTGCCCGTTTGTGTCCCCCCCCCCCGTTTCAAATTCGATAAAAATATTATTTTTTAACCTCAAGCCGTTATCGTCACGGGAGAAGGACACAAACAGCCTGCCCAGGGGGACGCGCGCGAACGCGACAACGAACGTAGCGTGCGCATTCTAAAAATAGCTCACAGATGGTGAGCAGGTACCGCGGTTTTGAACTACAGTATTGAATTTGACAGAAAACAACAATGAAACGCCAGCAGAAGAATAGTCTAATGAGTTGAGTGAATACAAAGACAGGAGATGTGAGTTGGTTTATTCAGTAAATTAGCTCAGGATAATTGGATGTTCTGTCTACACCTGTTGATGTGAGGCTAATGCAGGATTTGCTAGCTTGATGCTACCGGCATTTAGCGGCAGTGACTCAACAAATTGCCTCTTAAAATGTATCGTCAGCAATGTATGACAAGCAGACTGCTTGTTTAATGTTAGACTCACACCAATAGCTCAATATGATCATAACACGATTGCTTTCATATCAGAGATCAGATGAGGTGGAGCAATAGAGGATGAGGCAGAGAGAAAGCAGCAGCAGCACAGGGTTGCAGCAGGTATGTTATATGCTGTAGTCAGGTGATTTAAATGTATCAATGAAAGGAAGAAGTGTAGGCTACATGATAAGGGAATACAGTTTGAATAAAAGTAGTACAGTGTAACACATTACTTTTTAATGTAAAAATACGTTGTTACTGTACGATATCAATAACAATAATCAAAAAATAAATTCGAGCAGCACCCTGCCAAGTCAGTAAACCTAGGGGAAACACTGTACTGTATTATATGTATGGTCTATTTTTAAGTTGTGTAGTAGGAAGTAAGTTTTGTATCATGGCTTGAGACTGAAAGCATATGACCACCAGGGGGGAAGATACAGGTTTTCTAAGATTTCCATCTCATGAAAGCTACCCTTTATCTGTCAAAGATACACAGTGCTTGGCAGGGGGGGGACTTCTTTCCCTAGGCTTTAAATTATGGACATTCTGGTTCAAAAGTTCAGGGCAGTAACACAAAGCAGGGAGTGTGCCTGACTGTCAATGCATCGCAGCGATTGTATTTACAGTATAGGAGACAAGTGTGCTTCAGCAGCTCCCTGCCACGTGTCTCTTCCTCACCAGTCTTCTTCAAAGCCTTCGCTGTGAGCTGTTTTCCCGGCAACTTCAAAGCCTCCCTCCCACAGCCGGTGCCGGGAGAAAGACCAGTAACAAGTCAACATGACCAATGGTTTGTACACCCTCTCCCTCACACATACCCTCTCCACTTCCCCCTTGGGAGAACACGAGCTTGACCTCACCACTCGCGAGAAAGTCCTATCTATCTTGTGGCACACGCTGCCTTATATTAGACGGGTGCTTTCAAGTGTTGTCATTCAAAACATCTCCTAGTACATTCAAGAAGAGCACAAAAGACTACAAAGACGCATTTCACCGGTCCCCAGATGAGCTGGCAGTGCGCTTTTTTGATGTACATAAAGCAATGACCTGAATGCAATTATTCACACTGAAAACAGAACATCAGTGGATTGTGAGGACACTCAAAGGGCCTTTGTCGCAAATGTCAGTTATCTCCCAGCTCAGAGCAGTAAACTCTCTTTTTCTGCCAGCCTGAATGGGCAATTTGTAATAAAATATAATACTTCAACGGTATATTCAAATTGATTATGGACTATGGCTGTAACAGGCAGCCAAATGTTCCTTTAACTGCTCACGGTAACTGTTCACAGAGTGAAATTCCTTATTGGTTCATCTCATTACATTCATGCCAATGCAATTAGACTCCCCTCCTCCAGAGCTCTTGAGAATGTTTTGACTTCATTCTCATGCATCAAAGCGGCTTAAATTGATTTGATTTCTTCTGTTTGTCATGTGCGGCTGTTTGCAAGGGGAATGAATGCAGTCTCCTGAAACTATAATGATCTGATATTCAGGAAAACGCTTCATTTCCGGGTCAGATTCGTGTCATATCAGATCAAACATTTACCCGAAATGCATCGACATGAATAAAAGAAGTGTTTTCTGAATGGATTACTCACCCGTCAAAAAGGTTGCAGGACTCCACGCAGGTGCGGCCCCGCCTGAAGTACCTGCAGGAGAGACACTGGTCGGGCCCCGGGCCCCAGCACCCGTCGTCCGAACACATGCCATCACACACCATGCGCTGCTGAGCTGTGGAGAGGAAGAAAGCCTGTAAGAGAGCCTGTAGCCTGCACCAGTGGAGGAAAGTAACTAAGTACTCTAGTAATTGATTATTATTAATACAACATATAAATGCATGTATACATGAACCTATATAATTATAGGGTTAGCTAGTAGTATATCAAGTCATTTGAATAAACCCCACTTTTACCAGGAAGTTACAAACACATTAATGCATTGATAATTATAGTACGATAAAAATACACGGTTCTTAAATGGACCATTCTGCATAATGACTCCTTACTTAAAGTACAATTTTCACCTTGTAGAATTGCTACTATGACTGTTCTTTGTCCACTGCTGAAACCCACACATATCATTAAATTCAAGCACACTTGAAACTTGATATGATACATTAATAGCTCTGAAGTTAAAGCATCTTATAGTGGTTTATATTATACAATTTAATCTAGAGGATGGCAGCGTGTTTTACCCAAGGATGTCTAAAGAGAACTAGATACAGTAAAGACACCGTTTCCTATGATAAGCCCCGCCTTCTATCTGCCCATCTCGGCTCCGTCAAATGAATAGAGAGGGAAAATATAACTCTGGTTTTGCTTTTAGTTGATTTTACAACGTTGAGAGGGTTAAAAAAGTGTTTGTTTTTGAATAACTTTTTAAAAACGACGGCTATTTCCCAATGTAAGGAGATGGTGAAAAGTGTGTTTGGGCCCGTTATGGACAAGAACAGAATCATATTTGGCCACTACGAAAAATGTGCTTCAAAAGGCCAGCGCACTTCCTGATGGCTTGGTTTTACCATGCATTTTCTTGCATTAGTGTGCGATTGTGTGTGGTCTAGCCGAGGGACGCCCAGCTGTGTGAGTTCTACATTAGTGTTCCCAACACTTCCGCAATTAAAGACCGCCCGTAACAGAACCCTAAGCCCTTTTTTCCCTCAGTCGAACCACAACAATCGATGCTGTTCATTGCACTCAGCGTGTCCTCCATCCGGTGATTGGCAACCACGTCCCCGGGTGTGTCGCCCAGTGGGGGCAGAAACCCTTTGTCAACAGCCGAACAGTCAATGTTAGACAGTGGGGCTAGAGCCTAATGAAGAGGCCTGTGTGAGGCTGCGTCGATCGATTTCTAAACACACACCGCAGTCATTAACTGGCTAATGATATCAAACACAGCCAAGAAAAACTACAGTGTCCGTGTTTTCTCGGTCTTTACTGGCACATTACACGACCAAAGAAATGGTTACTAAGGGATGATAATGCCATTTTCAATTAATTGCAAAACCACGGTGACAATTCCCTCCTTGTATTACACCTCCCTCCCTCCACTCCACAGTTTCCACCATCTGCAGCTCAATCCACATGTACTCTATTCATCGTTTCCATCAGGTGTCCGCTTCCCTGTGGCTAGCAGTGAGCTTAATCCACCTCTGTGCATGACGCATTAAGCACTTTCCTCACAGGGCGCTGAATAAGGGCTTTCATGGCCGGGCAGCTTAGAGACGCTCGTGACACAGTCGCCTTGGAAACGGGCATGGTGTAGTGTAAGGCTGGGGGGGGCGAGATGGATTTGCAGAGATACGCGGGGCATCTGGAATTAATTAGAGGACTAATAGGAAGGAAAAAGAGAGAACAGAGGAACTTTAAAGCTGTTTTGTTACCACCAAATGTGTTTCTTTTTCAAAAAATCCCAAATTGACACACCAGACTGTTTATTTGTAACCAAAGAAAGTACTGCTTTGAACCAGAGTTAAAACGTATTTCATCAAACGGACTACTTACTGCATTCCTTCGGCTCTCTGTTGTTGCGGATCAGGACTTTCTGACTGGACGTCCTGAAGAGAGACGTCCAGTTGACGGTGTTGTAGAAGCACAGGCGGCTGTTGTTGAAGATGTACACGTTCCCGGCGCTGATCTCGTCCAGCGACTGGAACTGAAGCGAGGAGATCCAACGCTGCTTCAAGATCAACAGAGAAATACCACTACCGCTGCAGGAGACAGAGAAAAAGGAAATATTGACAAAGTTGAGATAGATAGTGAGGGGAAAAGACAGATGTGAGATGAAGAACAGGGTGATAAAAAGTTTTTAAAATGAGTGGAATGAAAGAGAAATGTAGCACAAAGAAGGAGTTAGACTGAGAAGGAGGTTGCTTCTGCCCTAAATGACCCATTACTGAGTTACAGGGTCATCAGTGGTGTTCTCCTTTGACTCTGCCAGCACTATCTCTTGGATCTGCCACTTGTGAGCGAACACAGAACCTGTTATCAAAAACGGGGCTAATCAAAGCTGCGTGATGCTTCAAAGGGCCTCTGTGCAGTACATCACGGCCTGGCGGCTCATTAGCCCCAACAGTAGCCATTCAAGTACACGAAAACAGCAAGAAAGAGGGAGATATGAGGAGCTTTTCCAGCAAAGATAGCACATATAATACAAGCATTTCATTTGTAATTAGGTACAAACATGCATGTAAGGAGTTTTTTTTAATTTCATTATAGTGTACAGTAATTGATGCCATTTCATTTATATTGTAATATCAAAGTACCACAGTACATCACTACACTCCCCCCTCCCTCCCTCCACCCGCACATGCCCACACGGGCGAAAAAAATAAGAAAAAAATGCTTATCAATATTGCTTAAACAACAGAGCCATGAAAATAAACATAAAACAAAAAAATAAAAATAAAAAAACATCAAAGTAAAACAAACAAATAATTATACAATTAATTATACAATACAGCGACAAAGTAGACAATGACAACACAACTAGTATTTCCGGCCGTCAGGAAAACGAGCCACAGAATGCACCATTCCATCACTGGTCATATCTCAGATATATTTTCCAAATAAGAAAACAATGGCAACCACAGAGCTTGAAAAATATGTCCACGATTATATTTTTCCAATGTCATTTTCTCCAGAGGTAAAAAATGTGTTATCTGATCAATGAAAAGTTTAAATGTTGGAGGACGTTCATTCTTCCAGAGTAAAAGTATACATTTCTTGGCAAAATATGTTATTGTGATTAGTATTCTATAATGTTTGGGGTTCAGTTTAAAGTTTGGCATGTCATTTAACAGGAAAAAACATGGATTTTGGCTCATTTCGATTCCTAAAACGGCTTTTGTGAGCGCATGAATCGAATCCCAGAAATGTTTCAAGAGATCACAGTCCCAAAACAGATGCATAAATGTTCCTTCTTTTACTTTACATCTCGGACATTTTGGAGAGTTTTCTTTGGAAATTTTATGCATCTTTCTGGGTGTGAGGTAAAATTTGTTGAGAAATTTAAAGTTTGCTTCTTTGATTTTATTGCTTGTGAATGGAAAATGTGTTCTTTCACAGATATTCAGCCATGTAGTTTCATCTATCTGTATCCCTAAGTCCTTTTCCCAGATTTTTTTTAAGGTTGGAAAGGATGACTGAGCTCTTTTAGAAAAAACTGCATTAAATTCTCTAATTTTACCTTTGATTGTGCTCGATGACATCAATATCTCCTCCTCTTCCAACAATCCCGATCTCAATTTATTGCTTTTAATAATTGATTGGATCACGTTCCTAATTTGCAGGTATCTGAAAAAATCCTTATTTGAAATGTCATATTCTGCTCTTAAGTCATTAAATGATTTCAATGTTATATCTTTGTGAAACAAATGTTTCAATTGCTTTATACCTGATTTCGTCCATTTGTTTATATTGATTGACAACAAATATTTGCTAAGATCAGGATTGTTCAAAATAGGAGAAAAGATTGAAATACCTGAGTTAACATGAACTTTTTTTGTACAGTCCCTCCAGGCTAAAAGTGTATTGACCACTGTAAAACATTTGGCCATATTTTTCACCTTATTGAAATCTTTAACAAATATAAGAGTTTCCACTGGCAACGGGTCAAAGACATTGGCTTCTATCTGAACCCATAGTGAATCCTTTCTTCCCAGAAACCAAGATGGTACATTTCTTAATTGAGCTGACCAGAAGTAGTGTTGAAAGTTGGGAAGACCAAGACCCCCCATGGTTTCTGGTTTCATAAGAGTAATTAACTTGTTTATTTTTATTTGCCCAGATATATTTTGATATATGTTTGTTGTCAGATTTTAAATAGATCAGCGGATATTTAGCTGTGGTAACATTTGAAAAGAAAAACTACCTCAATGGCGGAACGCGCTGATAAACATCACACTTCAGAGGTCTTGTCATGTTCTCATTTTAGCAAACAATGCATGTTTGAGCATATCCTAAAGGATAAAACAGCTGCTAGGTATAGCTGTGCGAAACAGGTATAAACCGGAAATTGAAGTCATGATCAAGTATCACAATTCTTCCTAAGACTAGTATAAGTCTGCTTGCAAAAACTAAGTAGACTGAAATTTTTCAAGTGCTATCCTCGTACTCACCATCTGCTTATTCGCATCTTCTGTCGGTCTTAGTACTATAATCGTTTCAAGTTTTTTTTAAGAAAGCTACAGAGGAATGTATCAAAATCACTTGAGAGTGCAAGACTTTCGAAAGAGTCGCAAGCTAAAGTGGCAGAACCGTCCACAGTAATTAGGTAGACACAAAGCTTCAAGATTAACAAAAGAATCTTTATTTGTAGTAATAATGTGGCTGTATCAAGAGAAGCTGCAAATAAGGTTTACAGTAAACTCTAAATGTTGGTGATTGTAGCATGAACCAACAAGCTACTAAATAAATCAAATGAATGGTATCCTTTGAATTCTCTCCACCTGGTTTGAAATGTAACACGTAAAGAAATTCTTGTCATGCACGTAAATTGAAAAAAGTGAGTTTAGCTTTTGGTTTAGCTATGCACATTTACCGTTTTAGTTCACTCTCCGGGCTCGGATAATTGCGTTCCGATGCAGCGGAGCATCGTTTTTCAGATAACAGCTGGTAAAGCCACTGTAGACTACTCTCAGCAGCAGCAGCAGACAGACACAGTTAGAGACTGGTGAAGATATTGTGACTAACAGAGAGCAGATATTGGACTAGATTTTAACCAAAACAGCTACTCCGCTACAGGCTGAAAAATATGCTAAGGAGAAGCAGCAGGAGTGAACCAAAACCAAAGTAGCAGACCATACAATCCCAAACAATGAGCTGAAAGACACGTTACAAAAAAATCGTTCTTTGCTCTCTCATACTTGAAAATATCATTTAAAGGTCACCTATCATGCGTATTGTTAGGCGAATAGCAGTAGGTACTCATGATAGTGCTGGGTAAAAAAAAAAAGACAGATCCCATCTAGCAGTGCACTCATATCCTCTATCTTCTATGTTCCAAGTGCTGATCTGGGTATAAAGAGGTCACTCGTGAGTCGAGAACCCTGACACCAGCGAGATCTTCCCCTGTATAAAATAAAAGGCTAAATAAATAATTAAAATAAAGGCTTACTTTTTTTAAAAACTGAAAAAAATACAAATATGAGGGGACGGAGCTTATGCGCCTCATGCGAGACTTGCAGATACTGTCTAAAATCCTGCGGTGATGGAAACACAAGGATTATTAGATTCATGGATTATTTCTGAAACAGTATGGAGCTCAAATCTTTCTCTTTTGCCGGGTATTCACAGTGAGTTCCTGTTTATTTCCTGATTCTTCACACAGATGCTCTCTCCAGTAAAGCGGCGTTAGCATCTGAAGCTATAAGCGATCTAATCTAGCACTGATCATATACGCCAGAAGAGATGCAATGTGTCTGGATAGCAAGTCGCTGATAGTGCGTCGCGCGATTTGACGTCATATCGCGAATCTGGATCAAGCTCAGGCAGTACCCTCGTTTATAGACATTGCAATGGAGAAAACAGAAAGTTATTTTCTGGACATTGCGTGAGTCCTCTGATCAGTCAAAACATTATTTATCTATAAAAGACATAAAAAAGGCTTGCATGTACTATAGATCCCCGGTAAATACTTAATAGTAATACATTTGGTTATACTGCTGAGTACAGGTGGCTTGATTGATCAGAATAGATACACAAATTAAACATTTTCCCATGCTTTTCTAAATTGACGTGCTGTATATTCTGTTATCCGTATAGCCTCACGCCAATTTATTATCTCTCAATCAATTATTTGAGAAAATACATGAGCTGTATTATTACTCTTAATTGCCATGTTATGTTACCCTGACTCTGAATATATGTAAGAAATGTGTGCTGTATATGATCTGTGTGTGATGGTGGAGGTGAGACTCACAGTATTGATGACAGTAGTACGTGTCTGTGTATGCTCTGTGTGTGTATCTGCGAGTAAGTCCATTTCTCTTTCAACTCGCATGAATATCGTAACGTTTGGTCTCTAACATGACCCGTGTTGGACATGAGGAATATGCCAATACAAAACTTCAGCATGATGGCTTCGATGTCCGTGACAGTCTATGGATTTAGCAATATGTCATTATATGTCATCATGGTCTTAATTACATATTCCTAGTGTCATTAGCAGTCGAGACTTGACTTGAGTTAGTATGTGAATAGACATTAGAAGAGCTGGACTTTACTATTCATATCTATTATAATTATAATGAGCAATATCTTTATCTTAAAGGTCCCATGTCAGAGCTCCACAAGGCCGTTTATATGAGCTGTGAACACACATACTATACAGATGCTGTATGAATATAATGTCAATGCTGATATTGGAAAATTGCCACGAATATACATCTATTCTAGTCAGGACCTCACATGAAATATTGTTGATAGTGCAAAAAAGGCCATGACATGGGACCATAAATGTAAGATGTTGTATACACTAGGACAAAAAACATGCTAATCTATATTTAGATAACATCATTTTTACCTTCAGTTTGTCTGCATTCTTGCCTTAACCTAGTTCTGTTTTAATACAAAACAGACCTGCATCTTCCTTTCAGCATCATGGGCTATAAAAATTCAGGCTACGTCAATATTTGCATATTTATTGACAGCCAAACGTGTTATTTCTGCGTTATGGATGAAATCTCAAAGAGACAAATCAAGCCACATCTGATTCGAGAAGTAAAATGGTCTCTGCAGTAATTTAATTTTCCTATCGTAAATATGGCAGAACTTGTACTGATCTCTGAACTTTTCTAGCCATACCAAGGTATGAATTTTTATCACAGCCAGTGGCTTTACGATCAAATAACTGCAAGAGTAATGACCATCCCATGCACTCGCTTTTTGCGTTCATCGGGATTTTACAGAGGATGTACAAAGGTTGTTATGAACATTGTCTTCAGATAAAACTAATATACACCACCTGAAAGAAATTGTTCCAGTAGGTTGGCAGGGCTTCTAACTGATGATTTTACATCACAACCCATTACGGATGTAGTTCCAGAGGTTTGTAAATTAATCATGAACCGAGCTGTTGCCTGGCAACAGCAATCACACCACGTCGCACGTCCTTAATTCCACATCCACGTGGATTAACAATCGAATTAATACATTAATGTAGCCTTTGTTTGCATTTGCTAAAAGAGGTGTCGACCAGCTGGGCCAACAAGATAAATGTTCCACAAAACCTATCCAATGTCATTTAATCAACCAAGGACCATAATCTGGTGTTATTTGAGTTGATGAGTAAGTGGAGATACATCACTGTCACAATCAAATTGACAGTAAGGAGACATACCTTACTTCCTGGTGTAAATTCCTCCTGTTATCCAATGGGAGGACCGCTCACATTGCCCTTTAAAAGAGCAAGCCCGACACAAACGAATGCCCGTTGCTTCCATGACGTCAAATCCCGCCCGGCAGATGGGAATACATGCCCATCCAGTTGAAAGCATATTTGCGTCAACTTTATTGAAGCTGAAGGAGCCTCAGGACCGTCAACAAACTGCACGCCTTCGGGACCCTGACCACGTCGCTCCTCGGACGATTATGGGGAGTGAGAGTGTGTTGGTGTGGTATTATAACTATAACCCAAAGTAAGTCATCCCTGAATACTTAATTTCGTCATGTTAACAAATTTGAAAGTCCCAAATAGACCCGCACTTTAGAGCTCCTAGCAATTAATCAATGAATTATAATGCTTTATTTTTCTTCTTGCACAAACCATCGTTCCTGCCTGGAGTAACTGGCGATGTTTCTATTTGAAGAAAGCTCAAATGGTACCCATGTGTAATGAAATGTTATTGTGTGGATTGTTTTGTGCAGAGATCTTTAACGTCATGACACCCATTTACACCAATGTAAACGTTTAAAACCCTGCCCAAGTTTAAATTAAAGTGGATGTTTATTTTTCTACTATGGGTCTATTCTACAATGAGTCAGATTATTGCTAAATTGTTTATCCTGCTCTTCCATTTTATTTTGGAGTGGAAGTTTGTGGAATCGGTTATGTGTATTTCTTCAAATGATTATTGTATGGCGTTGGGTGTCCTGAAATGATACGTGGGGCTCCTGCTGGATGACGGAGGTTTCAAACATTTAAAAATTACCTCAGACCTATGGAACGTTTATTTTAATCAAGAAACAACAGATATGAGGAAAAACAAGAATTAAAGAAGATTCTGTCAAAAAGCTGTAAGGGGAAATCGTATAACATTTTTAAATCTTGTATCTGTTCACATAAAGTTTGCCATTTGTATTTCCATTGTAACTCCGGTTTACCTCTGTTTGTGTGTTTAACGGGTTATCGAGCTTCCTGCTTTATTTTACAAAATGTGTGCTATTAATTGCGCACATTCCTTTGAAGTTTTTAAAACATTATAACCTGATCACTGATTGTGTGAGTTGATTAAACATTTACTGCGACAGATGGGGGATCATTCAATAACAATAAATAGAATGTTTTTTGTTCTTCAATTGTTTCTGGCGTTCTTTATCTCCTGTTGCAAAGTCTTCTAAAACATTAACCAAATACTGAAGTTAGTTTGGTTTACATTATACTGAGTATTTTATTTCCATGTTTACCTCTTCAAGTTGATTCAGAAAATAACGAAAATTTCCATTTAATCACAAAGAAGAACATGATTACAAACCAATATGCAAGAGTAATTAAATGAGCAAATAATGTTTAATTCCAATAGTGTGTCTGACCCTTGAAGTGTAAAAGTGCGTCCTGTTAGAATTTGAGGATGTGGAGGAGGAGGGGCGCGCCGAGGAGGCATTCATTTTGGAGTAGGTCCTAAAACTAAATACACAAATTATAATACAATACACATCTGGTTAAAGAATCTCCTATCGTGCTATTTTTTAGGCATATGGTTTTTCTCAGATACATACAAAGTATTAAAAAACAATGTTGATGATTTGTTTTGCTCCAATACCCAAAACAGAAAATTCCTCGCCTCATCCCCTTTTATTTCGAGCTTGTTACTAAAAGGGTGATTCTGGTTTAAAAAAAGAAAGAGAGGGGTGGGGGGCCTCAGTAATGCTGAAGCATGCTGATCAGTCAGAGAATTCAAGCAAGCCAGAAACTCAGCCTAATGCCTGCCGTGAATAAACCTTCATATTTGTTCGCGTTCATGGTATGCAAAACTTTAATGTATAATAATTGTTAACAAAACATGTCCTCTGTAAACACCACCATTGATCAACAAAAGGAGGCAGGGAGAAGAAAATAAATCTCATATGAACTGCCCTTTCTAAAAAAAAAAAAAAATTTTAAGAAAATTGCAAAATAGATGGTCTGTCGTTGATATTTTATTTTGCAAAGCCAAACATCAACAAGTATCGTGGATAATAGAGAGAAACACGAAAAATACTTATTGTTCGCCACTAAATTTTTCCGCGACAGTTAACGGAAAGAAACAAAACAAAAATAACAACAACACGGCAACAAGGAAACAGCTGCATGATCAATGTTCCAAACAACATCAAAGGATTTATTTATGGAACAGCTATGGAGCTCAAACGCTTTTCTCTCCATCAGGTTTTACCCAACAAGGTGAATTCCTTTTTATTCCTGATTCTTTCACAACGTACTCTCTTCCAGTAAAACAGGTTAGGGATGGGTATTGTTAAGGTTTTTAACGGTAACTGTCTACTTTTACGATACCGCTTTCATCCCGGTCTTTTTTAACGAGGTTCTAAGGGTATAAGGCCCGTGGGCCTAGGTATAAACGAGTCAAGGCTCGCCAGCTGCTATCAAACATACATTTTAACTAAGGTTAATAAATATGTATAAAAATCAGTAAAATAAGTGCTTCAACATAGTTAAACATTGCAGGAAAGTTATTGTCAAGTCCCAAAAACACAAATTCATGGCAATTATATTGAGACGTTAAAGAGGCCCTGTGAACAGCCATCCCGAACAACTGTTGTGCAAAAATAATGGGGCCCTACTAAGTCATCTCCGAACCGTCAGATTTTAAAAAGAAGGTGCAATACCGTTTCGATAAATTATCTATNGATATGTCCACGATTATATTTTTCCAATGTCATTTTCTCCAGAGGTAAAAAATGTGTTATCTGATCAATGAAAAGTTTAAATGTTGGAGGACGTTCATTCTTCCAGAGTAAAAGTATACATTTCAAAATATGTTATTGTGATTACTATTCTGTAATGTTTGGGGTTGAGTTTCAAGTTTGGCATGTCATTTAACAGGAAAAAACATGGATTTAGGCTCATTTATGATGGAAAATATGTTGGATTTTTGATGAAATTGCAATAAGAGCTCCATAGCTTGTACAGTATATACAGTACATAAAATATAGCGGCACCATTTGAAAAAAAACATTGACTTGTTGACATTATTTTAACATTGCAATTGAGATATGATTCATGATATTGGAGAAATTGATCATTTGTGAATCAGTATTCTCATTATCAATGAAAAAGTGTTAAAATTATCATGGTGTGATATTTTTAAGAGCATCTGATGTTTCATTAAGTCTGTAGAGTATGATCTGTAGTCCGGGATATCTTTGCACTTTTACATATAAACAAAACATACATTGACTATTTGTGATTTAGCCACACGAAAAACACAAGAGGAATAACAACACCACAATAAAACTGTCAACAAAGCCAGAAAAAAACGTCAACATGTGAATACTTAGTTCCAAATGATAACTCATATTTAGCCTTTAACAAATATTCTGCTTCATGCCATTTGATTATTGCTATGGCCTATATTGATTACACATTGATTAATTGTGCAGCCTTAATAGACCTCTTACGTAACACAGCATGCTATGTTGATTGCTTTGTCACTGGACCAACATCACAGCATTTTGTTTCTGCTGCAGGACAATCGATGCTTCATTACTTCATTACCAAACGCTGACCCAGAGTCAGTGCTGCTCTCTGATCTCTCTTCACCTCTTTTTACCTTTACTGCCATGTTAGAGTCATCTCTGCAGAACGGAGAGTTTCACAGGAAGCCCTCTCGACTGAATGTCTCCCAGAAACACTGAACTTTTATTTCTTTGTGTTTATGTTGACGGGCTTATAGCTGGATCAGCTGGTGATTGATTCAGCCATGGAGAAGAGGGAAATGGAGCATAAACATGCGACCATTCAGCAGAGGGTGAGTTCCTATTTAATCGTTTTTATTTACTTAATTTTAGACCATGTTGTTCCAAACGTTTTTCCATTATACGGTAATACTTTGGCCAGTTTGAGACAGGTATTTCATTGAATTCTTTAATGTAAAAAAGGTTTTAAAATGCTTAAATGTAAAGATATCAGCAAACATTGAGATTACTTTAGTGTTTTCTCTCATAGGAAGAACATGCACGAAGTTTAGAGAAGTAAAAACAATTCCATAAAAAGTAGCATTTATATTGACGGAAATACGCAAAACTTAAATTGCTTCAACATGTTATCTCATAGGCAAAAAGGACCAAATAAGTCCTTTGTTTACTTCCGTAACATACTGACACCCACATTGTACGTGATAGGCTAAGGGGCGGGACATCTCTTAGCGGTTGACCAATCACAACAGAGCCGGCCAGCTAACCAATCAGAGCAGACTGGGCTCTGGTTTCAGACAGAGGGTGAAAAGAGGTGCTGCAGCACAGGCAGTATGAGAAAAATAAAGAGCTTTTTGAACATTAAAGCATGGAGACATGTCCCAGGAGAGACACAGGGTGAAATAGAGCTAATCTAACGCTGCCTTGATGTCACATCTCACCTCTAAGGTCAATCTGCCACTCAGCGCCGTCTGTTGTGACTGGGGGGTGGGGTGGGGTGTGGGGGGGATTAGAGCTGGGCAGCTGGGAAGTGTTTGATTAATCCCCCTAACAAAGTCCAGGCATTGATTTAAGCATTAAAATCAGGAGGTATTAAGTGATTTTACCAGATATTAATCCCACTGTTGTCTGCTGTAGATAATAAGCACATTATCTCCTGGAGCCTCGCTGTCCTGGACTGTGAGGCAAGAGTTGGCTGTGATGTTTGAGCATTTCTAACCATGCTAGTGTTGATAGGATAAGATAACATAGTAATTTATTGATCCCAATTGGAATGAACCACTTTGGTCCAGCTTGATATATTTCAAAATATGAATTGGATTGAAACAATATGTTCTGCAGACATGCATGGTCCCCAGAGGATGCATTTATATTTTTGTCTCTAACCGCTATGACTTCACATTTGTCACTTTTAGTAAAAATAATAAGGCTCTACAGAAGGGTTCCTACAATCATGGAAAACCTAACTTTTCAAGGCCTGGTAAAGTCCTGGAATAAGTTAAATCCGTAGACGTTTTTTGAGGTGTAAAGTTTTGCTGCTATACAACATTCAAGGTTCAAGGCTTTTGTTGTCATGTGTGCATAGCTACAGTGTAGATATGACAATGAACATCTGAGGTCACAGGCTCCTCCTACAGTGCAACACAATAAAACATATCAAATAGTGCAAGTAAACACAATAAAACAGAAATAGTGCAAGAATAGTTTATATACAAGTCATTGGAATATCATATATTTAAGTTGCAAACAGTATTCCCTACAACGAATGGACTTGGAAATGTTTAGAAATGTTATCCTTTAAAATGAGGGAACCCTGCTATGAGGGTGTTTCCTCTGGAGGGTGTGTTCCTCTTCTGGCATCTTGTTATTTAATAATTCACAAAGCCTGATTTTTAGGGGCCCTGTGTCTGGCTCCTGTGAACCCCAGGATCAGGGACCATCTGTCAGCCTGCAGCCTGCAGCCGGGTCACATGTGTGGAGCGCTATTGATCTGTTTTTACCAGAGCTGTGAGACACTGCGCTTTAATGCACCGTCCATCAGAGGGACTAGAGTGTGAGATAATCAAGGTCAGGGAGATGAAGCTGAATGAAAAGGGTCGGCATGGTATAGAAATATCTTTATGACTGGATGTACGGCTGCACAATTTAGATACAATTTAGATACAATTAATAATTGCGATTATTTTAGTTTTTTTCACTTGTTTTTTCTTTCTTGCAGACATACTATAAACAACATGGATGAAATGCTTATGCAATTTAACTCTCATCTGTCCCATTTGTAGGACTGGGCTTCTCTGCATCATCAGTTTTATACATTTTATCAAAGTCAACTGTATTGTCAATCTTCCAGTTTGTGTGTACGGACGAGAGATCGAAATACCGTTTCCCACAATCCCGCGTACTGCGATTTAGATTTAGCACGAGTCCATTTTGCAATTTGGATATAATTGCGATTGATCGTGCAGCCCTGAAGGGTGGTTTACTTTCTGCCTTGTATTCCTTGAAGAGCAGTAAGGAGGATAATCAGAGGTGCATTGAGGCTCAGAGATGATTGTATTATCTCAAATGAAACTGCTGAGGTTGTTCTAACGCTGTATTTTCTTTTCTTTCTTCTCCCGATGACACCATCTGCTCTCAGACTCTCATGCAGGTGAGTGATCATCCATTCATTTTCCCATCTGAATTTGAGCTTGAAACACATCTTTGGGTTAGTGTGTTTTCGGGGAGGAGGG
>NW_011354720.1:1462001-1472262 GCF_000735185.1 Notothenia coriiceps
GGGGGGGGGGCAGTTTGACCCCAGTGATCGTACAGAACATTAACAAACCCCTTTGAAGTTTTCTCTGTGAGCTGTAGTCAGACTCCAGATGCCTTGAGGGCAAACTGAATCATTTATTCACAACAATTAGAAACACAGTTTGAACAGCCTGTATGGAAACCGTCACCATTTACCAGTGTTGGAAAGTACATTTACCCTACTAGCTACTATACCCATACTACTTTCTTTCATTGAATATTTCCTTTTTATCCTACTTTATACTTGTACTTTAAATGAGTCTTTGGATTTTATCCTACTTCGTACTTCATTTAAGTAGCATACAGTATTCTGTGTTTTAAAGTATATATTTGATGCTAAATACTGCAGTTTTATTAAAGGTCCCATGTCATGCTTTTCCGGTTATTACCCGTCGCCTTGTGTGTTATGAAGGTTTTTCTGCATGTAAACGGTCCAGAAAAACCTTCATAACACACAAGGCGACGGGTAATAACCGGAAAAGCATGACATGGGACCTTTAATAAAACTGCAGTATTTAGCANGACAAAAAACAAAGAAAAGAAAGTCTTTAAGATCACAGAATACGCTCAGGTTATCAGAGACATTTATTACAAATACATTTTTACACATATTTTGAACTGGTTAAAAAGGTAGCCATCTGCTGGTAGTAGATGCCCTACTGTACGGTACTTATTTATAATTTCATTTAAACATCACATGCATGCATCTCGGAGAAACGATTAGACCCTGTATTCCAAAAAGGGTCAATCTAGACCACATGCTTAAAATGCAGAAATTAACCTAAATATTCCGTTAAGCTCTTTAAGGCGAGTCAAGGCGAGCCCCCCCCCCCGCCCCCCAGGATACATGACTATTATATTGTTACTCATATAATTTAAATTATAATTTTGTCATTTATTCCTCTCTTTATGTCTAATCCCTTAAACGACTGTTTTTGTTTTCTTCTTTGTCTCCATGTCTAACATTTTGTTATTTTTCTTTACTTGTAAATTCACCTTACCTTCTTCTGTGTATCTGTGACACTGTATTTGTATGCACTTGTCTTGTAACTCCTATATCACTAAATAATAATTTATTTTTTTAAAGAAAAAAAGGAAAGGAACCTCGATGTATATCTGAGGCTCACCTCTATGTAGTACGAGTCTGGGCTCTCTCTGTAGGCCGAGGCGATGCTGGCCTGAACCGCCTGAATCCACGACTGTCTCAACTTCTCAGACTCTGCCTGAAGCATGCAGCTCCTGCAAACCACACAGAAGAATTATCATAATCATAATTTTCCGTCTGTACACATCTGCATAATGTGACATATGACATGCTTAATAGGGCTGACACAAACAATTATGTTCATTATTGTTAGTTTATAGAAGTTTGATCTATAGAATAAAATAGTGAAAAGGGTCCATCCAGTTTTTAGCCCCAGGGTTTGGATCAAAAGATCTTTAGTTTGATATGACATCAAACAGAAATAGGAAATAGATAACATATACATCCATATTTTCGAATGGACAAATTATTTTAACGATTAATAATTGTTCTGTTTATTGAATATTTGAATAAACAAATTGACAGTAATAACAAAAAGGTTGTGGGTGACAGTCATCATGTTTCAGGTCTTACAGAAAACATAAAAACCTCACCCTTCAGATTGGAAGGATTATACTGAAAGTACTTTGCATAGGTGAAGAACGGCCACAGATCTTTTTAAACTTCCTCGAAAAAGAGCCTTTCAATATTCATGGAATAAACAAAAAAAGGCAATAACGGAACAAGAGAAGATACAAAGATTAACTTGGGCACGATAACATATACAATGTATAACTGGGCTGATGAAGGCGTGACATAAAAGGGTAGATATTACAATTCACCCTCTGAGGAGCATGAATGTGTGTATCAGATTGCATTCAAGGCTTTTAATGTCATACGGACATAGCTACAGTGTAGTTATGTCGATGAAAATCCTAGGTCCCAGGCTCCTCCAACAGTGCAACACAATAAGTACTAAGTAAATACAATCAAAAAGAATAGAAGTAGTGCCATAAGAGTCTATTGCATGTTAATCCATCCAATACTGAACAATACTTACTTGGAGGGGGAGACGACCTCGAAGCAGAACCTCCTCTCGATGTCCTCACACGGTTTAACGGAGCACAGCCTGAGGTCCTCCACCACCACCGTGAGAGAGTCCTGAAAACACAAAAAAACTTAAAATGGTGCCGCCGTATATCTCACTTGGTCGTTTGGTAGCGCTGGACGCAGGTTCAAATCCATCCAAGACATTCATGTGGCTTGCTAGTTTTAGAATAGAATAGAATGTAGAATAACTCTGCTTACCAATAAGGCTGCCTAAACACAACACAAACATAAGACAGCTGTTCCTACTTCATGATATATATTTTTTTCCTGGCAGTTAGAGTACGTGACTATTACATATTCACACACACACTGATGTCAAGCAGAGAAGACTGACCTGAAAGCCACACTCAGATACCTCTTGACTGAGATGATGGATTTCACTAAAGATCACCATAACGCTAAAAAAAACATCCAACCCCCCCCACCCTCCATTAAAGTTGCACTTAACCACTTAGAGCCCACTTTACCCCGGGGAAAGCTGATAGCTGCCAGATATACGGACTCACCTTGAGCTTCTTCTGGTAGACCAGCTGACTGTTCTGTATGGAGAACCACCGTCTGCAGAGAGAGGGATAAATAACTTAGTATAGAAAGGATAACCTTCCAATCTTTAAGGGTCAGCGTGCAAAGGAGAAAAACATTGTGTCCATGTGAGAGGAATTCCTCACATGGCTTCACATCACACACTCTTTAACCCTGAATCCGCCTCATAGTGACAGGAACATGCTGAAACACCATGAGGAGATAGAAGTACATTCTTGATTATATTACATAGCATTTAATACTATATTTTAACATATTGTACTCGCACTACCTCACTGCATTTACATTTTTTTTTTAAAGGGAACCCATCCTACTAATGTTCAGGTTCGTATTTGTATTGCTTACATCCTTTAATGTTCAAAAAGCTCTTTATTTTTCTCATACTGCCTGTGCTGCAGCACCTCTTTTCACCCTCTGTCTGAAACCAGGGCCCAGTCTGCTCTGATTGGTTAGCTGGCCATCTCTGTTGTGATTGGTCTAACGCTTAGAGATGTCCCGCCCCTTATCACGTACAATTTGTTGGAGCGCTAGCCAATAAAAGCGTAAGGGTTACATCGTGAGGGGGGGGGAGTGTGTGAGAGAAGGATTTTAGCCTTTGCAGACCATTTACATGCACAAAAACATATATAACATGAAAGGGAAAACCCCTAAAAAGCAGTATTTAAAGAAAAAAAAAAAATGAATTGCACACTTTAAAGCCATGAATGCCAAACATTTGCTGGTTGCAGCTCCTCTGATGTGAAATGTTTCATCATCAACCCACTGTGTATACTAATGTGATACTCTACAGTGAATACTGATGTGTGCCCTCTTAGTTACCTGTTCCAGGTCTTAAAGGCGTTGCTGGCCCTCTTGAACAGGTAGCCCTCCATCACCACACCGTTGGGGGCGTCCACGTTGAACTCCACCTTAGAGTCGTCATAGGAGAAGTCCTGAAAGAGAAGAAGAAGAGACACATAAGACTCACAACATTTAAAACAGCAGAGGATTGAAGGCAGGTTGAGCCTTTACATCGTCCAACAGGAAACAGAGCTGCAGAGAAGGGCTGTGTGCTGTTCCTGGAATACCAGCAGCATTGGATGTGCGATGTAATGTACATACAGTCCATTAACCGACCGAATGAGCATACACTGTGCGGCCGTGTGGAAGAAGTCACGTGTTTTAGTCCATGTATGCGTTGGAGATGCATGCCAAGTTCCTGCCTGGCACACTGGGGCATTTCGTAACTCAACAGATGTGAATGTGACGTAAATCCTATGAACAACTTATGATTCATGAGAATTAGCCTCCAACCTTTTCATGACTTATACCATGACATGTAGCACTTTAAAGCTAGCCAACAGAGAGTGACACAGGTATTTAAAGCTTAGCTAAAAAACATCAGTGTTTTGATGTAGGAGTATGACACAGCATATCCTGAGAATGCTAACAAGCTATATTTAAGAGGTAATATAATATACAGGAGGAACAGAACATTCACTTATCCATAATCTGATTTAAACATCACATGCATGCAGACATGAGAGACGACCAGATGGTGTTTTTCAAATCGGGTCAATTTAGGCTGCACGCTAAAAATTGAGAGATTTACCAGACATATAAAAAACTACCAGAGTAGCCTATGTGTGAGTGTAACTGCAAGAGTGCCCCACTGTCTCATAACAGGGTGTGTGTTCACCATCCACTACTTATTTGGTGTTTAAATGATAGATTAGTTGGTTGCTCTCCACCATGTAATCATACAAATGTTGTCAACATGTTGAAGAAAATAGCGCTGGATTCCAAAACACATGAGAGAAATATAGTTTTAGTTATGGCTCTTCATCAGGAATCATATTTACAAAGAGAAACAAGATGTGTACTACATAGACTCAAGTCAAAGTGAGCAAACAATGATAAAAGAAAGAGAGACCAAATCTAGTACAACACAGACGACACATTTCAGAAAAGGCTTAATACAACTGAAAGTTTAAAAAAGATATTTAAAGCTAGAAAAGACGGGCAATACAAGAAAGACAGTTTCAACATAAATATGGTTTGAAAAACGTCACTGGCGGCATAAAAAGTTAAATATAGCAAAAAGAAAAACACATAGAAAAAAATGGGGATTTGTTCATAGAATGGATTCAACACATCACCATTTCCTTTAAAGCATAATGGAATCCATTAATAAGAAAGTATGAGGTAAAAAGTTCAACACTATACAAATTATGCAGGAATTAAACATGATTACATTTTCCTGTGCAACTATCTTCCAGTGTGAACACCTATTTAAAAATGTGCATGTACGTCATTGAGCATTACACCTGGGAACCCCAAACATTTTTAGATTTTAATGAGAGCAACTGTGCTGACTGAGGGAGTTAAGTAGGAGAAAGAAAGAGATACTTTAACAGTGAGATAGAGAAGTAAAACTACTCCAACAACAACACACGCAGATGTCTCGTAAAAAAACAGAGATAAATACTCCGGATACAACAACAAATATCATGATAATAACCAGTTAACAATCTGAACCAAAGAAACAACCAGCCAAAGTAAAGCAAATCTACCCACCGAACTGCGGTCCCAGCGGGCGAGGATCTTCATTTTCAAACGTTTAGTGTGTTTCAACAACATGTCAGAGCACAAAAAGGCAACAAAAAGGGTTTCAAAATAGACTCCTTTAACGCAGATCCCTCAGATTAGCAGCATGACTCTCCTCTCTCTCTCTCAGCGGAGGTTAACGCATCGTGTCGCTGCGTAATTCCAACAGTGCGCTCTCCACTACAGCCACCTGCCAGCCTCAGGATTAGCACTGATTAGCATACAGCTGCTAACGTGGAGCAACAGTGGAAACACCTCCCAGTACTGTAGCCGCTCCCGACTCAAACAGGCTGCTTTGACACTTCAGTGTTTCAGTTTTCAAACTCCCTAAACACACCTCCCTCTCTGGGGAGGGTCCTCTGTTGACCCAGAGGGAATCTATCTGGCAGGGGCCCAGATCCCCCAAACAAACACCTCTCAGGGCGTGATTTACCATTGCTGTAACAATCTTTTTAGAAGTGGATACAAGCCTATTGCTTAAAAAAGCCCGTTAGCCACTGGAGTTTTATAAAATAGCGACCATTTTCCAAAAATGTATGCCATTTCCAGCCGATGAAACATAATTTTACCTAGATCAATTTTGGGGGGTTTTGGTAGTGAATTACATGATGTTTCCCTATGGCGAAGTCAAATATACAATTTAGAAACTTTTGGGTGTCATTTTAAGCACAACATGTTTAATTATGGGGCTTATTAGACAGAATCTGGGACAATTAACCTAACTAAGACTAGTTTTCTATGTTAGCAGAATAAGTTACCCGTCATTGAACACCTTGATGTAACCAGGACTACCTGTAAAGTAGCTACTACAATCCTACACCTCAAAATACAACCACAACCCCCACTACCATGCATGTTCGGCTTTCCATTGGCACGTTATTTTGGTTTTGGCTCAGATACGGTAAAAATAATCTTCTGAACAACTCCTGACGTCTGAATTTGGTTTCTACGTGGTCAAAAATTGGTGATTTGACAGCAAGAGCATTTAAGTCAAGTGGAAGTGATGTTATTGCAGAAAAAGACATTTGCAAGCCATCATTGGAAGTCATCTTGAAAATGCATCTTGGATTGTTTGAGTTCCAACAGGCTTTTTTTTTTTTTTAAAGTAACCTCCAAGGAGTTTAAGTGCCGATTTGAGTACTTCTCCTGGTATATTCAATTATCTGAAGCACTACAACCAACCACAGCCAACTATTAAAGATAAGAAGTCAAACAGCTTACCTCCAGATTCCTCCCTTTCCCTGAACACAACATCCCATGCAACACTGAAACAAGATGTGCACTGTGTGCTACTCTGAAATCGCTCAAGCTTACAACAAAGATCATCTATTTTTAATGATGCAACGTCACACAGGCAGAAACTGAACATGAGTGAATTATTGAAGCAGCGGGGAAACAGAGACTTTCCAAACGATGGGAAGCAAGGAAGCAAAGTGTGGGGAGGATGCAGACAAAATGTCCTGATGTTTCCTCCACCTGCTGCTGAGCGTACTGACGTTACACCTGGAGAGCCAACGCCAAATAGAGACCCCCGGACGGATTATTCATGATGTTATTGCTTATACAGTCCCGCCTCAAAACACATCTTTTCAACTCTGTCTACCCATAAACCCCCCACCCCTCTCAATCAACTTCCTCTAGACTACCTTTTTATTTTTTTTATTTTACTATACTTACTTGTTTGCCTGTCCTTGTTTGTCTACCCTCCCTCATATTGTAAAGCGCCTTTGAGTTGTGAAAAGCGCTATATAGATAAAATGCATTATTATTATTATTATTATTGTCCGCAGCATCCTTTTCTGTGTCTCAATATCAACGTGTTCCTCTGTTACACATTGTTCAACTTTTGCAGCCTGAAACGCCAGGAAAGCTCCGCTCTGCTACCCACAATTCAGTTCGGCGAAAAGCGAGGCAACGTGACGTCACCCCATTCAAAATGAATGGGCAGACGCGTTGGAAACCGTTTTTGAAGCTGTCGAAGCTGTAGTGTGGACGGGCCGTTACGCTTGACACATTTTAATGCCTTGACTGTTCATTACTGTGCATTGTCCCTGCCAAATAAACGATTAATGAAAAAATGACTTGCTGAAAATACCTGACTAACTTAACCATCATCAACCATTCTTCAACAAACCTGATTGACTTCCCTTCATAAGTCCCAAAGCCCCCAAAAGTCTTGAAAATACACTGATGATAAGAGAAATTCAAGAAGCCACAGTCTTACATATTATGTATTTGTGCAAATGTAAAAGAAAGTTGCCATGACAAGTACAGTAAGTAAGACAGTTAACGACATGCAAAAGGCTTGAATGCCCTCTTAATGTTTTTCATTTTTGTAAAGCACTTTGAATTGCCTTGTGTGGAAAGGTGCTGTATAAATAAACGTGCCTTTCCTATAATGAGCTGTGTTGGAATACAATAGGGATGTTGAAGATAAGGAGATTAAATGAGTGATGGTTTGTCTTTATCTAACGAAACCCTCTGGTTATGTGTCCCTGAATAAATGTCTGAATAGCAAGTGTTGCATTTCCTTTGTCTATTCTGAAAGCTGAGGATATTTGGACCGAGGAAGAACAAACAATTATTAAGACAGATTTTGAGTTTCCACTGAGAATTTCATGGGTATTTCTTTGATAAAATGGCAGCAAAAATATACTGTTTCTGACTTGCATGATATAGTGGGCACTGATTAGTCAAATACAACCATTTTACCCAGTTAGTTTTTTGATAATTAAGATTTTTTTTATGCCAAGAATGTGCTTGTTTCAGCTCCTCTAATGTGAGACTGTTGGCTAACTAAGACTTCAAATATAGGAAATTAATTATCATCACTATTTTACATGCAAATGACGATTGGCAGACCGATCATCAAGGACATTACATGAAGTAGCAGAAACTATTTTACCATACATGTTATTACATTATGTATATACATGCATGTATGTACTGTATATGCCTCCTATCTCTCGTGTTGTTGTCCATAGCACCATACAACGAAAGCATGTAATCATTATTTTACTACAACGTCCATCTGGAGTTCGAAGCAGTGAAAATCAAGCCAATGGAGCACATTTGGGGCATCTTGCAGCGCTGCTCTGGTGATGTAAACACAGACAAATAGAATAGCAGGAGGAGCGACAGCAGGAACAGGACTTCTCCATTAAATCCTCCGTTAAAAATGAATGGCTGTGGTATTTCTTTTCGCTGCACGGCGACAGCACTTTAACACCCTTTCTGCTCTCCGGATTTGTACTTGCACACCGAGAAGGAGCTGCCCCTTTGACCTGTGTATGTTTACACAAGGCTTGTTGCACAGAAGAAACAAGAAGAGAAGAAACAAGAATAGAAGAAACAAGAAGTGGGGAATAACAAAGTAGGCCATGTTGTTCTGAAAGCAGCGGGGAATAAGGAATACACATTAAAACGACATGCCGCAGTTTCCTGAATGGATATCTCTCAAGATACAAGATTCTGAAAGATGTTCATTTTGATGCATATTGAGCTACTAAACATGTAGGTAATAAGATAATATAATATATTTATGAGGGAACTGCTAATTCAGGACACTGTATTGTAAAAAACTAACTCCCTATACACAATTTATGCTACAACAAATCTACACTTTAAAGAAATATTTCAGTAAACAGACTGACGAAAGAAGACACGTGTGTTAACCATTTAGTCAGAGGTCATCAGACTTTACATTAAGTAACAGTTACAATACCGCAGTGTACTGTAAATGTCCTGCATACAACACATTCCTTAAAGGTCCCATGTCATGGCCATTTCCACTGATCATAATTCCATTGTTGAGGTCTACTAGAATAGATTTATATTGTGCAATTTTCCAAACTCACATTGGTTTCTCAAACAGCATCTCTGTAAACTACGTGTATTCACTGAATTTCACTCTCTGCCTTTAACGGCTCGTTGTAGCTCCAGTAGCTCCAGCCCCCACCCTCCCTGTGAGCACAGTGTGCTCTGATTGGTCGGGACGTTGTGAATCGCGCTAAGCTCCGTGGAGGTGTTGTTTCCTTGTTTAGCGATACACAGCGAAACACAGCCAAACTCATCCTGAGCACACACAAAGTCACAGCCGAAGTAAAAACAATAAGTGTGGCTTGATATTGAGTAAGAGAAAGGTTGATAAACGCTGTGAGAATGGGTCTGCAGAGAGAATTTCGCCGCGATCCCAACTGTCTGTTATCAGCCTGCAGCCAGGGAGGAGAAATCAGCAGAGCTGCTTGCACTGAGTGTGTGTGTGAGGAAGTCCGTGGATTGGTCAATTTGGACCAATCAGCGGGGGCTTAACGTAACGGCTCCGCGGACGTAACGTAACGGCTCCACGGATTGGTCCATTTCGTTCCGGGTACGGTTGACATCATGCAGTACCCGGAAGAATCTGAATGGACAATGACGTATCTCCAACGAGGCGTTTTGGGGAGGTATATTCTGTGTTAGAGTTTTACTCGCAACAGGGTGTACTTTGAGGGTTTGCGACTCTGCAGACCGTTTACATGCATAAAAACCTTCATAGAAGGGGACGGGTGATAACCAGAAAAGCATGACATGGGACCTTTAAGATGATCGATGGCTACTGCCATATTTGCAAAATTTGCCTCTGAACCTTGACAAGTGCATGTTTCAGGCTTATCAATTAACAACAGGAGGGGTCACAAACATAAGACCAGCTGTTAAATAAAGCTCTTCTGACCTTAGCTGGCATGTGGGTATATATATTAATGCTGCCCATTATGGGCAAAAGCAATTTTCACCCATTTATTAATTATATGTTTTAAATTTGAGTGTTTCCTATCCCCTAAACCTCCAGGGATGTACACAGTTTAATACTTACAACTTCTTATTATGGGAAATACGAAAACGTCTTTTAAAACTACAACTCCCAGTAGAGACGTGCCATAGATAGAGAACATGTTGCGAAACACAATAGCCAGCATGTGTAGTTCTGGGGACGGGGTGG
>NW_011354720.1:1472300-1478240 GCF_000735185.1 Notothenia coriiceps
TTACATTCTGTGATGCGCGAGCTGATGACGTCACGTCAAGACGAGTTAACTTTTTTTTTTCTTAACTTTGTGTGGAAAAATGCGGGGATAATGCGGCCTTTTGATAAATATGCGGCCTTTTAAAAATCTGCGCCATTTTGCTGATTATGCGGTAAATTCTGCGATCGCAGAATCGCGTTTTTCTGGAGGGTCTAATAACAGCATAACAGTACAGAACTGTGTTAGCCAAAAAGTGTGTATGTGTGTGTGTCTCTGTGTGCTTGTGTGTGTGTTCGGGCTGTGCAATTAATCGTATTTTAATCGCAACTACGATTTTGGCCTGCCACAATCACAAAAACAACATAATCGAAAAAAACAATTATTTAGCTTTGCTAGGTTGTGACAGTGACAACATATTTAACACTAGAACTGCCAACGGGTACATTTTACCCGCAGCTGTTTTTTTATTGAATGTAACTTTTTTTCCATAACATATTAAAGTCTCCCAGTCCGTGACTTTTCCTGAAAGTGTGTTATGTAGCACCCTCTGTTGTTAAAAATGGTCAATAGGAAGTCAGATTGAAAAGTTCGCCAAATAAATTGCCATTTATACCTATATCTGCCAGCGGGTAATATTTACCTCATAGAAAATACAGTGTAAACATGACGTGTTGCTATAGCAACGCCTTTTGTCTACTGCGTTTCCTTATAGATAGAGAGATAGATAGAGAGAGATAGATAGATATATTGATAGATGGATAGAGAGAGAGATAGACAGATAGATAGTTATAGATAGTGTAACATCTTGGAGAATACAAGATCTTGGATGACTGAGCTCACGTTGAGGACGTAATGCATGTGTGCAGGTTACGTGCCAGTTGAATAAAGATGGACACTTGCAATGAGAGAAGTAGTCCGCGTCGTCTGTTTATGTAGACAATTATTTGTTCATAGAACAGAACATTACAGATAGATCGATAGATAGTTATAGATAGATAGAGAGAGGTAGAGAGATTTGTACCTAAACAAAACACAAGTCTAACACCAAGCGTTTAAATCAGCACTTGTAGCGATATTTTATACTTCATGCTATCTGCACAAACTATATCATATGAAAAGCTGAGAGTCCACAGATTCTATTGGTATAAGTTTCATCCCTTTGCGATCAAAACTCACTGTTCTGTATGATAAATAAAAGAACATTGTACCTTGAAAATCAATAGCGGGTACATTTTATCCGTTGGCGGTTTTAGGTATACAGCGACCTCTGGCAGTCCTAGTGTTAAATGTGTTGGTCCAGTTTTTCTGCTACATTGTATATTAAAAGATTACCATAAATCTACATTTAAATACACAGACACTTTATATTTCTACACGCATTCTCACACATTTCTATCCAATCATAATCATCTTCCACAGTGTGACACAGTCTAGAGAGCTGTACAAAGAGTACAGAGTGAGCAGTGAAGCACCGTGCAGCCCTGGGTGTGACTGTGGTGAAGCTGCGGTGTGGAATAAGTTCCCAGCAAATTGTTTGATGTGGTAAATATGTTAATAGGAGAGATATGAAAGGTACATTTCAACATAGAGACTGAGAAGCGATCAGAAATAAGTGGAGGGGTTGGTTGATGTTTCGTGCTGCTAAACGCCCCACTGTCTCATGATTACAAAAGTTCTATAATGAAAAAACTGTTCAAAAGTAATTGATTGGTGAAATAATCTCAAGAGACATGTTCTTGTAATTGTGGCCTCTATTATCCATCAGTACTGCAACACAATTAAGAGGAAAGGATCCTTAGATAATAACTCTTATTGGTGATTACGAACCGTTTCATGGACAAATGCTAAGTATGTTCCCCAGCTAGTCTCTAACTGTTTCTTTAGCTGCCAAATGCTAACTACAGTATGTTCCCCAACTAGTCTCTAACTGTGTCTTGCTCTGCTAAATATGTTCTCCAGTTAGTCTCTAACTGTGTCTTTAGCTGCTAAATGCTAAGTATTTTCTCCAGTTAGTCTCTAACTGTGTCTTTAGCTGCTAAATGCTAAGTATGTTCTCCAGTTAGTCTCTAACTGTGTCTTTAGCTGCTAAATGCTAAGTATGCTCTCCAGTTAGTCTCTACTGTGCCTTTAGCTACTTAATGCTAACAATGTTGTCAAGCTATTCTCTCACTGTGCCTGCTGTGTGCTGCTGAGCAGTGAACATTGCAGTGGCTTTATCAGAGCCTTTTCACAAACAAACAGTTACTGCTGAGTAAGATAAGATAAGACAAGATAGTACTTTATTGATCCCAATTTGGGAAACTTCTGTTTCAAAGACAGTTGGTGATACATCTCTATGGTTCAATCACTATGAGTTTGATCTTTTGGCGATATAAAGTTTTTGATTACTGCAGTTTTAAACATTGTTTTTTTCTTCGAGTTTTTCAGTATTGTTTTGTAATGTTACCAGATCCTTTCAGAAATATCACATTTGGAAACGATAATTAGGAGGACATTTCTTTTTTTTTATGCAATGTATATATTTTTTTAGATCCAAGAGGAAGTATAAGTTTCCGTTCCTCTCTGTTTGGGCATCTGGAACTAAAAGTATCCTGACTTTAACCTTGTAAAGATACCTGGCTTACTCCTGTATGATCTCTCAGGATTATTGTAACCCAGTTATGATGTTTTCCTGCTTCAATCCAAAAATCATTACTGCAAGAGAAAACTGATTTCTCAATGCATGTATTGTACACAGCTACTGGCTGATAAAATGAATACCAACAGATGTATAAATCCTGAATTGGTGTGTTTGTAGTGAGTCCTGTACGTTTCATTTGGCAGGGTCCATGTCTTTAATGACTGGATCTCTGTTCAGGTAGGTGGCCCAGTAGACCAGGTTAAAGCTTGAGAACAGAACGGGGAACATGATGCGGGAGATGCGGTCGATCTTGCTGACGCTGTTGAAGGTCTTCTTGTTGTGCTCAGGCTTTGTTTCCGCTGCGGTCTTGTAGTTATCGGTCAGACCGCATTTTGAGATGGTGGGCAGCGTAGAGTCTTTTGTGAAGTTGGGAGCGTAGTTAGCTACAGCTACAGCATAGGCGTTGTTCTTCTTCATCACTGCTGCTTCCTTTTTCTGTGTGAAAAAAGGCCACAGGGTTAGACATTTAAAGAAAATATTCCTACTTAAACAATATCAATAATTCGCAATAATGGCAAGCATGCAGTGATGCAAATTAGTCGCTTTTCGGCGCCTCCCGCTTTTTTAACGCTGCTTTGGGTGACTTGTGTAATTCGTGGAGAACCGAAGAGTTTTCGTTTTGGGGGGGAGGGGGTCCGTCCGTCCGTTAGTCCGTCCTACTGACGGACAACTTATCACTTCAAAAAAGAAGAAGAAATCTAGATCGCAAAATAATTAAACAAGCGAGTGCCTGTTTTTCCTGGCCAAGGACAGGTTCCTTGAACACAACACGAGTGTCACGTGTCTTCACGTGGTTATGTCTCGTCTGAAAAATCTGGAGAGAAGGAGATATGCCAAGTGTGTGGAAAACAGCAATCGTGCTACCATTCAATAAGCCAGGGAAAGATACAGCTAACCCTAGTAACTACAGACTAATAGTTCTTACATCACACCTATGTAAATGGATGGAAAAGATCATTGTCCGTAGGCTCTCACATGTACTGGAACAGAAAGGGCTGCTGAGTAGTTTTCAGAGCGGATTTCGTAAAGGGCGTTCCACAATAGATGCGCTAGTAAGAGTGAGTGTGGAAAAAACACTGAAAATGAAAGAGATAATGGCAATAGTGTACTTTGACATTGAAAAGGCGTATGACTCTATGTGGAGGGATGGGTTACTGATCAAATTGGGTAGAATGGGTATTGGAGGGAGAATGTACAATTGGGTAAGGGCCTTTTTAACAGACAGGACATTTAGAGTAAAGGTTGGAGCAGATATTTCCAACTATTTTGAAATAGAAAATGGTATTCCCCAAGGGAGTGCAGTCAGTCCAATATTATTTAACATCATGATTAATGATATATTTACATGCTTAGACACATGCATACAATCGGCTCTGTACGCAGATGATGGGGCTATTTGGATGAGGGGAAGAAATGCCCCATACGTAATGGAGAATATAGCTAGAGCGATTACAAAAGTGGAGAGGTGGTCATATAACTGGGGATTCAAAATGTCAGAAAGCAAGTCATGCTACATGGTATTTACACAACACAACGCAAGATTGATGGCCAACAGCTAACACTATATGAGCGTCCCAATGACAAAAGTGAATGAGTTCAAATACCCTAGGACTGTGGCTTGATTAGCAAATACCACATGGAAAATGCATATTAATCAAGTGGAAACAAAATGCAAAAAAGTATTGAATTTATTGCGAGCTGTAGCTGGATGCAACTGGGAGCAGATAAACAAGCATTATAGACATTTACAGATCACTATGAGGTTCCCAATAGACTACGGTGCATAGTATATGGCGCAGCAGCCAAAAACATCGGCTTTTTAAAAATTGATAGAATACAATATAAAGCATTGCGGCTGTGTATTGGAGCAATAAAGTCATCCCCTATTAATGCAGTTCTGATAGAAGCAGGAGAGACACCTCTGGAGATCAGAAGAGAGAAAACTTGCTCTGTCATACTGCGGTCAGACTACAAGGTAGTGGAGAAGAAAATATTACAAACAGGAATATTACAGGATGCTGGGAATATGCAAAATTCCAGGGACGTGGGTTTGGCGCTGACGAGTAAGAAAGAACGAGGCAGTATGGAGTGAGAATTATCCCGTTTGTACCAATCGCAACTCCATTTAGCAGTGTTCGCCCCAGTGGCTGTTCCCAGAGCTAACATACAGAATGCATATCATAGGGAAAGGAAACCAAGAGTGGCAATAGAATGAAGGGAATTTAAATCAAGCGATGAGCTATCTGAAACGAAAAGTACGTACAAATGACCTACAATTGTACACGATAGGCTCTAAAAACAACAGGAAGAGCGTGTTGTAGTTGCGCCAGTAGTTGCAATACATCCTATTGACTTTCATGACTTGTATCTATTTTAAAAAGAACATCTGATCAATTATCGGTCTATACAGCAGAAATGCTTTGCTCTGTAATAATCAGGATAGCAGTTTGCATGAAGACGCTGTCAGACGTATAGGGCTTGCGAGTGAGCCCAGATCTGGGTTTGTTGTAATATACCAGTGCATGACTTGTCTTACTGCATTTTGAATCCCCAGTGCATAGACCATGCATTCATCATTGCAATCCATTTTCTATTGTGTGAAGTCTATCCATCATTAGATATACGGATGATCATTCTTTCAGCTGCTGTATAGCTTTGTCACATGATTGCTTGCTCAGTAGATCTGGCGATATTCTTCTGTTTCGTCTGTTGGGTTTTGTTTTTGTTGTATGGGGCGCAAGGTGCCTGCATGCAGGGTGTGAAAGGAAACGAGATAGCTACTGATAAGGCGATTCAAACTGCACTACAAGCGCAAATTAACACTACCCAGTTCATACTTTGGTAAAGGAGAAGGAAAGCAGTCATTAAGAAGAAAGGGATGGATGATCTGGCAGAAAAGGAAGTGGGAGAAGACCAGAAAGGCAGGGACTTATCACAAGTACCAAATACAATTCCATTTATATTCATAAGAAAGAAACAGAGGAGGAATCATGATGGCTAGACCTCCGAATAAATCACACGGCTCTTGATGTACGCGTATATCATGGGGAAAAGTAACAAGTAAACAATTGTGGACTGTGCAGTTAAAGAAGATGTAGAACATCTTTGTGTTAAATTGGACAGCTATAAAGCAAACATTTAAAAGGCTAAAGCTTGAGGCAGAGAGGGGAGTGGAGTTGTGTTGGTGTTTTGGAACAAAAGGAGAGGGAGTAAAAGGGCTCCAGAAAGCACTTGGTTTAAGTTTGAGGTGGAACTGGGGTAGAAAAAGAATTTAACATTAG
>NW_011354720.1:1487448-1488770 GCF_000735185.1 Notothenia coriiceps
ATACAGACACACACACACACACACACACACACACACACACACACACACACACACACACACACACACACACACACACGTTTTATCTTGGATAATGAGTGTTATTTTAATGGAGAAATTGGCAAATGGTCAAATAATAGGGAAATAAAAAAACAGAAAGGTCACCTAGTCAAAGTAACATCAATGTCAAGCATTTTTGTGAGCTAGCCTGGACCTACCTATTTTATTTATTTAGTCACTGAGAATTCAGAAATCCACCCATAAAAGGCTTGCATTTATTAATGTTACCTTTGTTCTAGGGTTAGCTTGGGTGTGTTTTATTATTTCAATATATATTTTTGTTGTTGAAACACGCCATAATCTTTTGCACACTTAACCCTGCTTTCATGCCATAGTATGCCTCACCGTCTTTATTAGCACACAGCAGGAGCGGGATTCATTTTGAATTAAAAGACAAATCTTGACCCCAAAAATCTAAAACTAATTGTGAGACACAGAAAGGATCACACTATCAAATGTCAATGGAAATCAAAATATGGACTAGTGCAATATCCAAATGCCAGGAAGCGCAATATTCCTCACAGGCAGAATATGTGTAAATGTCATTCTGCAGAAAGCAGTGATCCGTTTACAAATCATATTCTTGTGACTAAATAAAACATCAATATTTGTTACAGATCATCTTCAATCATAATAAGAATAAGAATCGTTTATGTTGTTTAATCCCTCCAATGCCGTTAGTCATGGAGCGAATATTTTTTTTCTTCACAAATCCTGCAAGCCTTATTTCACACTCCTTAAAGATAATATCTGGGTCATCTTACAATAAGCGAGGCAGCAGTTATCACACACTCCTCTGTTGGAGTGTGTTCCTTAAATAACAGCACTGCTCCTTGTGGATCAGCCCTGTAATCGGTGCTTTTAAAGTGTATGGACTTGCAGTAAAATGTATGTATGTCTACATTTTGTGAATATTCTATCTCAGGAAAGATTATGACCTGCATTGACCTCTGTGTGTTTCCCTCTGCAGGCGCCTGGAGAGCGCCAATCAAAGTGTCTCCTGAGGCTGTGGCGGTGAGTCTGACGATTTTACTCTGTGTGTTTGCCTTGTTGCTGCACATTGACTCACACAGGAGCAGCCTTACAGTCAAATCAGGCTGGCTGGGCTTTTGGAGAATAATTCAAAGAAAAATACAAAATAAAATAGCTTTTATCAAGTTCAACGACATTGGAATGATTTTTTGTAATGCTACCCTAAATCATTCTATTGACCCTTTATTATTGCAAGTCTATGATGACGTGTTTTACACTGTTACTTACTTCTT
>NW_011354720.1:1488800-1508688 GCF_000735185.1 Notothenia coriiceps
CCACACTTTCAGGAGTAGAATAAAAGTTTATGTAGACAAACCACCACGCACCCGAACGTTACCACACCCACCGCACACACCCGCCAGCCCACGCACCACGCACCCACACGCCCAACCCAGGTTCGGCTGGTAGGGAAACACATGACCCTCGACGTGGAACACGCCGAGGTTTTGGACACTTGTATTGAGCCCCTCACCTGAATCTCCGTTCCGAAGATAACCCGCTGACCTACGGGAAGGTGGACGTGTGTCGCGCGGGGGGGTGGGTAACCTGAAAATCGGTGTTTTAGTGTTAGCATTGTGCCATTGAGGCGACGTTTCGAGTTGACACCAACCCACACACTCATGTCTCACGTGCTGGCACCGAAGACAACCACCCCGAGCCGAGCGACCTTGGAGTAGAAGACGACACCTCGTGACGTCCGAGATGTGTTCGTGTATGTAGTCCTTTCTTGGTGTGAGTCTACTCGGTTGTTATGTGTGAGTTTTTCGTCTTCGTCGTAGATGGTAGGTGACAAAGGAGCAAAGGAAAGACACGAACCTGGTAGGAAGTTAACTCTATTTACACTTTGTGTGTTCTCGTACNTTTAATCTATCTTATATCATCAAATATTGATTTTAATTTCTAACAATAGTTGGTAACAGTAAAATGTATAATCTACAATAAAATCTTGTTTAAAATTGTTTTACGATGTCTAAAGTTACTGATAAGTCACATGTTTCCTGCCTGGCCGCAGCGTGTATCATTACCCTCTCTCGTCTGGGCGGTAAGAAAGGAGCCCTCAGCCAGTGCAGCAGCAGACAACACATTGCTGACTGTTGCTATGTGTAAACTATGCAGCCGAAACATAATTTCAGCCAATCAGCGTCGTCAGATCTGATGGTCACAGGGCGGCAATTTCAGCGCCCAATGCAGTCTGTGAGTTGTTTGGAATCGTATCCAAGGCGACGCTACAGTCAGTAGTAGTGATGGGAATTCCGGCTTTTCTTGGTGAGCCGGATCATTTGGCTCGGCTCACTAAGAAGAGCCGGCTCTTTAGGCTTCACTTTACCACATATTATACCTTTTAATTAAATCAAATGTAGCCCTGTTTTGACTAATGAATGATTTATATGTGTACACATATATCACTTAAATTATGCAATACATCCTTTGTACTGAAGTATTCAAAAGTAAATATTACATGTTTAATATAAATGATTTGCTGTGGCCAAATGTTTTAATTGCATTTACAGACCCTTGTAACTCTCTGATACCACCCAATGAATGCACTGACTTGCTTGTAGAACTACACCTATAAAAACTATTTAAAAAAAGGGGCTACTGTATAGACATTTTTAAATTATATTTAAAGAAAAGGCCCTGACAAAACAGAAGGGCTCTATTTCAGTAACTATTAACAATAGAAAAAAAGACAGCAACAGCTGACATCAAAGCTTTGCTCATCCCTAAGGATAAATATAAATAAATAACATAGTGAAAATAAATATATTGCAATGCTCAAAAGAGCAGCATCCAACCGTCTCTAATCCTTGATATTACATGTCACTGCATGCATGCACGGAGCAGCTGTAGCACGGAGATCATCATATAATTCTGTCTTGTATTACTTAAATTTTTTTTTTAAAAACGGCTCGTTTACGGTCGCGAGCCGGCTCCCGTCGTTCCCTTAAAAGAGCCGGCTCTTCGCGACTGACACATCACTAGTCAGTAGTTGATGAGGATGGCTGCGTCTGCAGGTGGAGACTCCGGTGCTAGTGGATCGCCGGAGCTGTAGATTAACATTTACATGCTTATTGTAGTTGTAAGGGTAATGCCTGTAGCACCATGGAGCATATGTGTGGGCTGGACCTGTATTGTACAGGAAAGGAGTGAGCAGAGGGTCAAGTTGTCGATTCTTGTTCAGTTTTCTGTTACTCCAGTCCTCACCCTCTCAGACTTTGAGTTGCGCGCGCTGCTAAAGAGACGCACTACCATGGAAACAAACAATGGTGTAGCTGTATTAAAGTCTGAGTGGAAACAGTCGTGAGTAAATCTGATTTTGTCAGAAATCGGGAGAAATGCGGGAGAAATATGACCCCGGGAGGAAACCGGGAGAGGGCAATGAAATCGGGAGTCTCTCGCAAAAATCGGGAGGGTTGGCAAGTATGACACACACACACACATAATGTTCGCATTCAGTCTCCTGATTTTAAATGGGAATTAAATCATTTGAGTGTTCCCAAAGCACCAGTGTTCTGCAGTTTGTGTGGGCCTACTGTACTGTTGCACAGTTTATACTGTAGAAACTATGTCCAGGACAAGGTATTTGGAAGTTTTGGAAGATAGCTAACCACACTGAAGATTATGGATTATCTCATATGTTTAAGCCTCAATTTGTCCTCCCCCCCCTCTAACATTACCAGAAATCATAATTTAAGGGGTAATTTCTCAACATTTTCTTCCGGGGGAGAATCACCCCGGACCCCCCTAGTATGGTTTGGTCAACAGCGACCACTGCTCCTGGTATCCTTTGGTTTCAGAACAAATGACAAAAGTGTCAGTGCTGTATCTAGAAACGGTTTTCTGGAAAGTTAACACCCCATGTAAACAGAGACAATGTTTCCAGCTTTTGTAGCTGTTCAGGTCTGAGAACAACAGCATATGTTAACGTGAAAGTGATCAATGAGCCACAAAGGCCTCAGACGTCTGCGAGAATTTACTATGTAATATATTTTTACATATACATTTAAGAGGTACTTTATAAAAAAATCACAAGTTTCAGGTATGGGCAATATTCCATTATACTTTTTGAATGTATTGATTCAAAATGGACCACTGGCCCGATTGGCCCCCGGGCCGTAGTTTGGACACCCCTGATCTAAAGGGAGATGGGTGCACATCTATATATGTAGAACTTCCAACTGCGTACATCAAGGAAGATGTATGTTCGTAGGCCGATGCGTAAGGCAGCATCTCGCTGGTTTCCTCGACAAAAAGCCACACTTATTTTTGCATTTGATATTGGATATTGCAAAAATATAAACGGTTTGTAGAGGATTTTCCTTGGTTTCGGCGTGATAACATGTTGTGTTGTTCCCAACAACTTCAGAAGTCTCATTTAGCCACCTGCAAGCACCCTCAAGGCAGTCACCAGTGGGCTATATACTCAAGTATCGTTTGAAACAAAATGTGAAATCCTAATGAGCTTGTAAAAACCAAATACCCTATTTTCAATAACAAATCAATTTACAGGACAAACTAACTTTGAGACAAAGGAAGGGCAAGTTTCTTGCAGCACCATAAATAATCGCCCTCTCTGAAATAAGCTCTGATCAACAGAACTCTCCCTTCAGCGCCAAGAGTAGATGCAAAAGTCTACTCTTTTTTTAGCCATTTGAATAATAATAGGCGCTAATTCTCAGGCTTTCCTTATCCGTTTTCAGCGGCCTGAATCATTAATGTCAGAAGAACTTATTGCATTTTGAATTGGATATAATAATAGGCTTATTAAGCTTCAGGGAAAACAAGCTGTGGGGCTACTGTACATCATGAAACAAAGGCCAACCACAATGAGTAAATAGCTAAATATTTAGATATCTTCATTTCTCAACAATTTGAAATCTGTTGAGACAAACTGGAGAGGATTAATTACTATGAATACTCTCAAGGGGCACATATACTGAAAGGTTGCTATATAAAGCCTCAGGACAAAAAAGATAACCATCATTTTGAATTATAAAACGAGTGTGGACAATACATGGTTTAATTGTGACATCATCACGTGTCTAACTATTTGGCTTAGTGTGTTTCAAGGGAGAGGAAGTTTCATATGTTCAGAGTTGAAGAGAAAGCATTTTACTTAGGTTTCACATAAAAATATGTAGAGTATAGTTTTTCTTGGATGATATTTAGTGCTATTGGATTACTGTATTTGCTGATGTTGCTGTGTCTGTTCTTTTTCTTGGTGTGTGTGTTTCATCAGTGCATTTTAAACTGAAGGAAACTTCTCTTCTGTTGATAGTTAAAGAGCCTGATGAGTAATTCCCTGCAGGGAGATTTTCTACCAGTGACCCTGGTGACAAATACAAATCTGCAGCACCTCTTTGTGTGGAGGGGTTAGCACAGCTCCTCCACTTAAACAATGATGGCATGTGGACAGGAAGGCAGTCATTTGATCATGTTGACTTATCTATTTCCTAACTTTGTGGTGCGTTTGATGTGTGCAATAGGCATGGGGGAAATGAGATGTCAGTGGAGTTTCGCTACACTCAAGAATGTAGAGTAATGGTCGAGGTAGAAACATCTGGCACAAAGAAGGCCAAAAGATGTATCATTATTTTTATTGTTAAAGAATTACATTTAATTCAGATTTAAACTATGTTTTTTGTTATTCATTGTAATTTATAAAAAATAAATAGATAGCAACAAAAATCTAAATAATTGCAACTATTTAACATTTTATTTAACAGTTTGTTCAGTGAGTCTAAAATCCAAAGATATAAAATGCCAAATGTTATATGTTTTTGAAAAGCAAGAACCTGAACATTTGAAGTATTCCCCCTTAATTACTAAGGTAGTTGAAGTAGCAATAGGGACATTGGTGGTACAATATTCCCTTTAATGACTTCTATAAGATTAGATTTAACTTTATTGTCATTACAAAAACTAATATAAAAGATGTGAAAAGCTTAAGCATATACAGTATGAACAGTAATATTAATGTTGAATACATTCAACAGAGAGGCAGCAGGACATTTTAAGGAGTCATGTTCAAGGTATGGCGTCATAGACAAAAGAAGATATATTCTGTGTTCCAGGAGACAGATATAAGGTTTGACCACCCATGATGCCATGTTCCTTTCATGTTTACCGAGCAGGGCAATCATATCAGGGGTTGTACCTTGCTGTGAGAGCAAAGGGGGAATGAAAACAACCAAGGCAACTGAAGTGCAGTGGAGAGAGGCACAAGAACCCTGACATATGGATGTGTTTACCCACACATAGCAGGCCTGACTCTGGCTTCCATAAGACCCTCTTCAGCTGCACTGAAACTCAGCCATTAAAGGTTTCCAGCAGTAACAGTTTGCCCCGTTCCCTCTAACAATTGAACAACATGTATCAACCTTTTAGCCCACGTACTACGAACCATTTAACCGTAACAGCGCTCGTATAAATAAAGGATATATTGTCATATGTTCTTTTCTTTCTTGCATGCAGCTGTTGGCTTTCATATTTTTCATTAGAGTATAAAAAAATGTCTGCATAAACTTTAATCTCTTGTGAACATTAAACCTCCTTTGTTTTTGTTAAAGTGGACTCAGGCTCACGGTGAAGACATGATGAAGACTCAGACTCATGGTGAAGACTCAGGCTCATGATGAAGACAAGGTGTGTGTGTGTGTGTGTGTGTGTGTGTGTGTGTGTGTGTGTGTGTGTGTGTGTGTGTGTGTGTGTGTGTGTGTGTGTGTGTGTGTGTGTGTGTGTGTGTGTGTGTGTGTGTGAAGCAGATGAAGTGCGTGGGAGTCCTGGTGTTCTGCCCTTTGTCAGTGTTGAAGCTGCAGCGTCTTATTAAAAAGCACTTTTAACTTCTAGTTGTCGCATAACAGCCTGTCAAAATATGCAAAGGACTATGAACTAATAACTGTGTGTGTTTGTGTGTGTGTGTGTGTGTGTGTGTGTGTGTGTGTGTGTGTGTGTGTGTGTGTGTGTGTGTGTGTGTGTGTGTGTGTGTGTGTGTGTGTGTGTGATTCTGGTGGTCAGCTCTGAGTGCCACACACAGATAAGGATATATAGAGCAGAGTGTAAATATTTTGACACCACAATTTATATTTAAAATAATCAAGGTATGGTTGAAGTAACGTTATACGTTTACATTTTTCAATGATTGAGACATTTTCTTTGCATGTTAATTAAACTTAAGGATAGCACCTTAAGATGAAGCAACTCATTTCCGAGGGGGTCCAACAGAACCAATGAGGCCAGAACCCATGAACAAGCATCAAAATAGAGCTTATTTATCTCCAAAAAATCCCCAGGAGTGTAGTCACCGTTTTCATAGACACATAGAAGCTTCAGACATTCACCAGTGGGGTACTACCTGATGTTTTGTTTTTTTGTCATGGAACAAAATGTGAAAATCTGGTAGGATTGTGTTAAACACTGATCATATTTCAGGCTTCTAACCACAAACAAGTTAAAAAAAAAAAGTTTTATTTGAGACAAGGAAACAGGAAGTGGTCAATGCAAACTAATTTCCAGGATTTAAGACTCAGGACTACTACACCACTCTGGAAAGTGTCTTCATAAAGGCCAAAGTCAAAAACCCAACAAAACTAAATAAAGCAGAAAAAGCAGCAAATTGGGCCGCTGGAAGGCTCAGTGGTTAGAGCCGAAGGCCCATATGCAGTGACTGCTGCCTGGTAGGCTGGTTTGAATCCCCAGCCGGCCGAACATTTCACACTATGTCCTCCCCTCTGTATCCCCCTTTCAACTCTAACATCTCCAATAAAGGCGTTCTGGCTCAGAAAAAAAATCATATCCTCAAATCATAACCTTGTAACCAAATCTTTAGATCAGCCTTCAACAGGACACACAGATATACTCAAAAACTAAAGAGAAAAAAGAAAACAGGTTGCATATCCATTTAATTCCTAGGAGATAAGATTGAACGTGAAAGGCGAGTGTCAAAATGCATTACAGCCTAAATGCACAGAAAACGCTTTTATTGATCTGTAAGGCAACATATGTAAACTATAACAGATGAAATTGTTATCATATTTTTTGCACCTGCAAAACATATTTGGGGGGATTGTAACACAGATGAGGTTGAGGATGACATCATGGACTTTATTAGCCTATAATTTTGCTGATAAACATTAAAAGCACTTTGAACGTGACGTGACGGACACATTTTCGTATTAGTTTGAGAATTTGATAACGCAAACTTGGAGGGGTCATTTGCAGGTTTAGTTAGTAACAGATTACGTAATCAGGATAAAAAAAAAAAAACTGTATTCCCTTACAGTTAATTAAATAAAGACGGAATTAATTTGAAACAGGGATTACTAGTAGGATTACAATGTTACTCAAAATTTGAAAGAGCATATAGTGTTTGTTGTAAAGGATCAGGGGCCTCATTTATAAAGCCTTGCGTAGGATTCACGTGGGAAGGTTGCTTACGTAGGACAAAGCAAATAAATACGCACAGACATTTTCCGGTTCATAAAACACTGCGTTTCCCTTTTATAAATCACAATCAACTCGAAATGCGGCGCAGCTTTTGCGGGCGTCGCGTAACGCCCATATTTGCCTATAAATAAACGCCCTGTATTAATATTCATTTTGACTGACTGCATGAAGAAGATTGCAGGAAATGACGACAGAACAGCTAAAAAAGACATCTCACACCGTGTCAGATTTTGGTTATTTTGGGGAGGTGGAGATAAATCATATTGTTTGGTGGATGCAGTTTGAACCAGAGTAGCAGCATGGAAGTCGGATCGTCACCAAAAGAAATAAATAAGTGATCCGAAAAAAGTTAATGACAAAATAAATACACATAACCTTCCACAGGCAGTTTGTCAGTGTGTTTGTGCCGGGGACAGGAGACCCCCCCCCATGATGAGAAACTGTAAGAAAGTATCGGGGGATCCCTGCGGAGTAGAGTCAATTAATGTTTATTTTTTTATTTGGTGGTTTGTGTTCCAGATTTGCATCTCCACTGCAGCCTGTGCGTCTCAACCCCCCGCAGCAACTCTATATCCACCAGTTAAAGGAAATAAAACTAATGTGTTGTGTAATATCAGATGCCAAATCTACCAAATATATGGTGTTCTTTGTTTCCATACCTCCTGTGTTTTATGAGCGACTTAACAAGTCTTAGCAAACGGCATAAAACACGACTAAACATGATAGTAATAATAATAATAATAGATTAATTTTGTTAGCGCTTTTACAGGTGCTCAAAGACGTGGTGGTGCAGCAGGTCTGTGAGGTAGGGGGGGGGGGCTGGTTGTTGAGGGCTTTGTGAGTAATCAGGAGGACTTTGAAGTCGATTCTTTGACGGACGTGGAGCCAGTGGAGGTTCTGAACAGAGATGGGGTCGTTACTAAAAAAATCTTACATATTACTTTAAAAAAAAAAAGTAATATATTACACTACTTTGTTACTATCTACATAAAGTAACTCGTTACTTTACTCGTTACTTTACTCGCCGAGCAGGTACGAACTGCGCATGCGTGAGTGGCAATAACTCTCCTTACCAGCAGGCGGCGGTAGTGTGTATTCGTCATTCAAAACAGGCAACAACCGGAAGACAGAGAAGAAGAACAGACTACGTGATATAAACAAACAACAAATAGTGTGTGCGTTAGCTTCACCTTAGCATGTGTTCTTTGCAGGTGTTTGTTGAGGTTTGACGTGGTGTTTACAGCAGTGGATAACAGCTTCTGGCCTGGACATATGTTCACATATGTCCATATGTCCTGTTCGTCATATTCCTGTCTATTCCTGTTTATTCTTCGGACGAACTCAAAATAATGGGCTCTCGACCCCTCGAAAGTTATCGCTGACTCAGCCATGTTTATGCAGCACTGCACGTGGAGATGTGGACGTGCAGATTACGTACATATATAAACCTGCGGCGGAAACCCCTCTTGTCTGTCAGTGTGATTATGACTGATTTTAGTAAGTAACGAATTAACGCGTGTAGGGGCAATGTTAGTAACTGTAGTGTGATTACTGAATTATAAAAGTAGCGCGTTACACTACTCCGTTACCGACAAAAGTAATATTATTACAGTAACGAATGGAATGCCATTTAAGCCAAAATTAAATAAATAAATACATAAATAATTAAATAAATACATATATTATGACATATTTATGCCTATTTCATAGGCATAAATTTGCCTATGAAATAAATTCTGAAATAAATAAATGAGGCAATAAATATGTATACATGTACATTTAAATACACATTTATNTACCAGTTTTCAAGCACAGTAAATATTCTCTTCCCAGCGTATATGATGGGACCAAGGTGATGATGTAGTAGGCTACATGGTTTTAATAATACTTTTGCCTTTCAATGTTTGCCATTTCAAACCATGAGCATGGTTTAAATAATATTTGCCTTGATTTACAATATGTTAACCTTCATTAGAGTCCTTGACAGCGGTCTGTACTGCTGTATTAACAACGTGTCACATGTTAAGAATTTACAATCAGAATCGAGTATTCAACTAAGCCGTGTAATACAAGTTGTTAGTTGTTAAGTTAAGTTGTTAGTTGTTTAAGGGCCAACACAGTTGTTATAATATACCACATTGCCCTTCACTGGATGCATAATGAGCTGCACTGAACTACATTTTAGCATTTAAAATACCTAGCTATTCTTTTGCGGTTATTTTGGTGAAAGTAACTAAAAACTAAAGTAGTGTAACTCATTACATTTCAGAGACAGTAATATTGTAATGTAACTTATTACTTTCAAAAGAAGAGAGTAATAAGTAATATATTACATTTTGGAAGTAACTTGCCCAACACTGTGCACCAGTCAACAGCAGACTCAGATTTGCCAAATCGCAAAATAACCCTTTTTTTTGTGATCAACATTTTTTATTAAAGCAAAAGACACTGTGTAGCGGAGGTTCATGTAACGTTAGTTTAACGTGCTCGTGAAATGCAACAACTCTTCCGTTTCGCCAGTAGGATTTCTACGCTCTTGGTGCTGACTCATATGACTCAAATGACTCATATGATCCAGATCTCTTCAATGACTGACTCAGAAGACTCAGAGTCCATAAAAAGATCAGGATTTGCCATCTCTACAAAGAGCAAGAGGGAGCAAGAGGGAGCAATAGGGAGCAAGAGGGAGCAAGAGGGAGCAAGAGCGACACTGGCCCCTCTTTATAAAAGGTTGCCCCGTGTGGTGATAGGGCTGAACAGTTTATCCTGCTACAATCTAATAATTGTTCTGTTTATTTTATAATACACTTGAGCAAAAAACATCTTACTGATATTCATTTTCTTGTCAAAAAGTAACTGAAAGTAATCAGGATAGATTACTTTAATATTTTTATATTCATATTAGGTTACTGATTGCACTTTTTTAACTTGTAATTGTTACGGAATACATTTTTAAAGTAATCTTCCAAACCCTAGATATTTGGTGTAAAGCTCCACCATATGAGGGAGAATAAATTAATAGCAGCTCATTAGATCCAAGCCTGTTCCAAGGTCTGCCTTCCATTTTCATTAAGGAGGATTGTTCTTATGTAACCAGATATAAGACATGGGCTTCACTCACTGACAGTTGTTCTGGAGAAGACGGGGGATATAGGACGGCTGAGGCGTGAGCACGAGTGCCAGTTTGGCTGCAGATGTGGATCTGGTTCAGGCTCAGAGGGAGAGTAATGAGCTGTTCAAGAAGACTGTACAGACCTAGAGACTCATTAAAACTCCATCTGAGGGTTCACATCGCGGGACTCATTACAGCTTCTCCACGCTCTCGCTGTGTCCCAATACAGGAGCCTCCACCAGGTTAGACTAACCTAGCTTAAGCTGACCTTTTCCTGGAAAGAAAAATACCAACAAAATTAGAGACAAATGGCTCTGTTGGGCATTTGATAGAGATAAATAGATGATAAATGATCAACAATCTTCTGCCAATCGCCACTCTTCTGTGCCTGGACTCTGAAACCTTTTATCATCATTCAAACCTCATTTTTTCATCCTAACCTACAGGTGGATCTTTAGAGTTTAAGATAAATAGATCAATTTTAAATTGTATTTATATAGCCCAATATCACAAATGTTACATTTGTCTCAGTGGACTTCTGTCAGGGTGAGTGAAGCAGGCAGGACCCAAATGCAGATTGAACAGAAAATAACTTTACTTCAAGGTTAGGTGACAAACAGAACACTAACCCATGAACACAGTCACAGACAAACAAGGATCTAACAAAGACAGACAGAAAAAACAGAACTTAAATACACACAGGACTAATCAAAGAAACAAGAGACAGGTGAGGAGGGAGGAAAAAACACAGGGGCATCAGGTGAACACAATCAGGAAAACAGGTAGGAGGGAACAGGTAGGAGGGAACACACACAGACAGGAAACCAAAGACAGATCTAGACTAGACAAAACACAACACAGACAAATTGTGACAATTTCACAGTTTGTACAGAATATCAGTATGACAATACGACACCCTCTGTCCTTAGACCCTCACATCGTACAAGGAAAAACTTCCAGAGAAAACCCCACAGTTTAAAGGGGAAAATGGGGGAAACCTCAGGGAGAGCAACAGAGGAGGGATCCCTCTCCCAGGACGGACAGACGTGCAATAGATGCCGTGTGTAAATCGAAGAGATAATACATTTTACAGCGTAGGTAGACCAAATGTTTGGAAAGACCAAATGTTTGGAAATGCATGTGTCTATGTGCAACTTTTCTTTAGCAAAACCACAAGCATGTAAAAGGAAGAAACAGTAAGGACTTGATTATATCCTGCAGTGGCTTTTTGGTTTTATTGGCCAGCTGCACACAAACACCTCACAAATATCACGTGGCTGAACCAAACATCTTGATTTTGTGAGTTTATGAGGAACACGCTTCATTAGACGAACGACAATTAAATGAATTATAGCACACTGAAGGCTGCGAGGGTTTCGATGGATTTTTGGACTCAAAATCACCAGAGCCCTTGAAATTTGACAGATCTCCTCAGTTCTTTTTTAAGACACTATCCTAAAATCTGGAATTCGGAGGATAAATCTTGCCGTGTGTCCCTGCCAAATAATTTTCGTGAAAGAAAATGTTTTGGAAGTAATGACCAGTCCATTTGATTTGGATTCTGCTGGAAAAATGGGCCGAGCACCTTAGCTCTTTGAGTCTTATTCAGTGTAATTATTTTGTTTCGAGATAAGAGAAGCTTACTCAAACTAAATGTGCAATAAGTCAAGCTGATCATTTTCTATTCCAAGGATTTTACAGCTATTTTTCCTCTGGCCCTTTAAAGCAGATGTCCCCACTTTGTGTGGACTGTTAGATGTTGTGAGGTGGTTTCTGGGTAGGAAATAAACACAGAAACCATCACAGGGCTGGGTTTTCCTGCAGAATGCTGGGATTGGCTTGTTTGATTAAGAGATTCAAAATTCAAAGGCTTTATTGTTTGGTTTGATAGTTAGGCAATATGATGTCAAGACTAATTTGTTCAGCTCCATCATACACATCACTTGACCTTGCTCATTAACACTACATTTATGCTTTGGAAGCATAAATGTAATTGCCTTGAACTACAGCATGGTTACATGACTTCACATCACCTTGCTAAACTCAAAGTGGTCACATTTAGCCTCTTGTTAGCAACCTTCATATTTAAGATGTAAACAAGCTTCAGATATTTAGAAGTAGCGTATTTACTAACATATTTTATTTCATAGAAAAAAAACTTAAAACCTCTTAAGCTTGTTTTTACACAACCTTATCTCAGGCATTTACCAAAAAACATTTAAAAATCATGGCTTGAGCCGAGGAAACTGGAAAAGCTAAATCATTTCCTGGTGTCAGGATTGATTCCTGCACCACTCAGTACAGAGCAGAACTATCTCACATGTTGACACTCAATATTAGTATTACACAGAAATGCGTACATCATCACCAAGTTACGGAGCCCCTAAAGGGACATGAAAAAAAAAAAAAGTCGGGATAACGGGTTAGTATGCGCACGAGAAAGTATTTTGTGAAAAAAAAAAGATAAAAAAGAAAAAAAGTCGGGATAACGGTTTAAGAGACATAAAAAAAAATATGACAAAAAAAATAAAGTCAGGATAACGGATTAGTTTCTCGTTCGCACGAGAATCTAATCCGTTATCCTGACTTTATTTGATTTTTTTGAGAAAGTTACCGGTGCGCCAAGGAGGAAGTGGAGCACACAGGAGACAACCATTTCATTGCAGACATTATTTTAGATATATTTCGAACTCCGACTTAATTTTATGGACATTTCGTCCAGGGGTGTAGAGCTATTTGTTTAAGCACCGGATTGGTAAAACAGGAGAGTCTGTAAACCAGTCTGCTTTGATCTATGAATTAATGTCCGTGACTCTCACAGTACCTGCTGCCAGCAGCTGGTTTATAGGGAAACAAACACTCAGAACACATGCACACGGAGCTGAGCAGAGCACAAACAGATTCACATCAATCATGCACCCTGGTGTGTGTGTGTGTGTGTGTGTGTGTGTGTGTGTGTGTGTGTGTGTGTGTGTGTGTGTGTGTGTGTGTGAGTGTGTGTGTGCAGTCTCTTAGGTCTATAATGTATTGCTTTTTATTTATTTTAGTGTAGGCAGTGCGTAAAGACTCTTTGCGTGCTGGTGCTGCTCTTCTCAGAGTCTGAGTTAAACATCCCGCCGCCTCCTGGAGTGAACGCAGGCTGCTACGTTTTTAAACATACCCCCCTTGCCGAAATGTCCTTAAAATTAAGTCTCAGTTCGAAATATATCTTGAATAATGTATGCACTGTCATTTCCCCACGTAAACATAACAGTCTGCAATGAAATGGTTGTCTCCTGTGTGCTACACTCCCTCGTTGGCGGGAGGGAGTATTTTTTTTAAAAATATTTTTCTCATTAAAAAAATATGAGAAAAAAAATAAAGTCAGGACAACGGATTAGTTTCTCTTTTTTTTTTTTTTCTTTTTTTTTTTTATGTCTCTTAAAGGTGGGGTAGGTAAGTTTGAGAAACCGGCTCAAGATACACTTGTTGTTATTCCATGAAATGCTCTTAACATCCCGATAGCAATGAATATCTTAAGTGCTTTGACAAAAAATCCATAAAAAAATGTCATCTGTGGAAGCCGTAGTACTGTAAAAAGCACGACCAATCATTTTAGCAGGCCCGGCTAACTCCAAAATGACCTACCCCACCTTTAAGCTGTTATCCTGACTCTTTTTTTTTCTCTCTCTCTTTATTTTATTTTTTTCCATGTCCCTTTAGGGGTTCCGTACCAAGGCCATCCATTCTTTGAAATATCACTCCAAAAAACTTGGAGAAGGATAACATGCTAGACCTCAGCAGACAGTTCGCTTTCCTAAACGATAATTTGTTCTGCATTGGACCTGCCAGTGGTTAGTTTGGGTTGTATGTTTATTTCAACATCTGGGATTTTATTGCTTGAAGCTGAGGGACAATAAATGGTGATAATTGGTGAGGGTGGGTGTGGTGCTGGTAGGCCTACCATAAAAACCTGATGCCTCACTCAGTTTCAGCTCCAACTCCAGTGTGACTGCATGCCTTAAGAAGACATCCGAGTCCCTGTGAGAGCAGCATTAGTTTGAAAGGGTCTCATAAAGTGATGGTCATAAATCTTAATGGTTCATTATTTCTGCGTATGCATTGGTTTGTATTATAAAAAATAATTGCTCTAGACAGGGACCAGGAGGTTTTCTAAGGTAAATCAAGTCAGTCATTGAAGTAACATTGCAACATAATGTTTTTTTTATTTATGTCCTATATAATTATATTACATTGTTGGAGCCTTTGAACAGCAGTTTTGTTTTTAATAATAATAACGAAAATATTGAGTTCAACAGGAAGGACTAGAAGCACCCTCAAGTGTTTGCTAATGAGAACTATAGTCAATAATAACAGTCAAATTGGAGGCAAACAAACGCAAGCTAGTATTTTATGTATACTCTTCATATGTCTCAGGACCACAACCATGGTATGGAGCTCAAACAGAAGAAGGACATTCTTTCAAAAGGCAATTAGAACTTTTTCTAAGTTTTGTTAGAACTAAATAAATACAGACACTAATTGAAGGAATACATAATACTTTGGCACGGACCTTCCTCAATGTCTCGTAATGCTAGAATTCAAACAAAATAAGATTCTTAGATCTTCTGGTTTCGCTTCAGCCATTAATATCTCTGAATGTCCTGAAGAGATCTGCCAGGAGTTCTGGCTTCATAAAGATACTTTTCTAAGTAAATATCTTGTTTAATTTCTCTTCAAATGCTGTATCTGATGACATAATGCTGCTTTTGCATGAATAAATCCCTCCGCCTCTGTTGACGTCGTAACATTTATTTTTAAACTCGTATTGTGCAATCGGAGAAAATAATTGTAAATTATTTGAATGAGTTTAGCCTTTTACATTATGCGCTTTCCCCAGAAGACAGTAAAACTGCAACAAAGCTCCCCGTTAATATTGCACGTTGTCATTTAAGATGTTATGGTGTACTTAAGAGATTTGTGGTTTAGGTCTTCCAATATATCTTGTCTTCACAAATAGGTCCAGCAGGTGATAAACCTGACTGACAGCTGGTCCTCTTTCTCAAACTTCTTCCTCCCATTCTCTATTTATGCTATGAACCAAAGCGAATGAAAAATAACTTTTAAACTAACGCACTTTAGCTTTGACAGCTGTCTTTAAATTTCAGTGTGGTGGTTCTAAACGTGTGATAATGTACTGAAGTCGTCAGGAGTTTTGGCTTCATAAAGATAGCTCTGCACCGCCCATATAATGTTTATGTTTTCCGGGTGGTGGTGACCTGAAGGTCAGGTAAACAGGCTTTAGAGCAGGAAGTCGTCGTGTGCAAACTGAGCTTTTCCTCACGAAGAGGTCTCAGCCGTCAATAAACTGTAGACAATGAATACACATTGAAAAAAATGTGCCTTTATCAGTTGCTTTTGTTTTATTTCTGCCCACACGTGTATTTATTGTGGGTCAATGTGTGGTCAGAGGTAGAGTCTTACTAAATGTAAATTAAATAATATCAAACACATCTTATACCTCTGAAGGATCAAGGGTAATTTTGTGATTTTTTCAACCTGGATCCAAATTTGTCATGCTTTTGTGCAATGTAGACAATATATATATTTTTTTCCCAAGGTATTTAGTTGTGTATATATATATATATATATATGATGGCAGCTGCTAAGCAGGGTGCAATAGAATTGTGTTGTTCGACAATTCTGCAACGTCAATGTATTTTTACTAATCGTAAAGTCTGCCTTTGGACCAACATTTTTCATTAAACCAATCCTCTGTTTTCCGCAGGGTCTTTGGGCTTATCAAATGAGCGGGTAACATCCCTGTTATTCAACCTGGAACCTATTGTCGCTTTCTTTGTGACTGAAGGGAATAATGGGGATCCTATAGTTTTGGAATGAGTCCAGTGTTGAGCACCATCGCTGAACTGCAGCTGCTGAGCAGGCTGCAATGTAACTTCTGCCGGCTAAATCCTCAATGTCCGTCTAGGAAAAGTTCATTTTTGCTGCTGACAGGCTCCGATTTTTAGAATAAAGAATAAATAAATGTCTAAAGAGATAATGGAAAGAGCACTACATATAGTTAGTCTCTGACTTCACCCCTGGTCTGTTTGAAATTGTGTCACTTTTTTCTGGAAGAGGCCAAGGGAAACGTCTTTTAGTTGGAGAGAGGAGTTTGTTGTGTTCGAGTACAGAAAGTGTTGTCAAGTTTCTCTCAAACATTTCCAATGTCCCTACTGAATATTCAGCTGACTTTGACAATGTTGATACAATGCTAGATTACGGAACAACGATTATTTGAGACAAACTTGATCTAATCCAAGCAAGAGATAAAGAAAAATGTTCAATTGTTCCATAGACTCATTTTCATACTGTGTGTCAGATATTTATAAAAACAAAGAAGCACTTTGAGTGGGCGACACTGACACTGCTGTATTAACCCGAGCGATTACATTGAGAAATTGCTCAATAATGAACCAGGAAGACAGGGGGAAGGTTACAGGCTATAAAAGATCAGGAGCAGAATTATTTATTCATCCCGGGGGAAATCCTGTTTTGCGGCACTGTCTCGATTTGAGAGTAAAATATGATAAAACATATCAAATATGCAATAAATAGAAATAAATATAATTAAAATAGTTGTATGAACCAAATAAAGTTCATTAAAAAATGTGCAACAAAAAGTTACAATTAAAAAAAGAAAAAAATGTTTTATTTAAACATAAGTTCATGTGTTTTGCCCTAAATTATAAAACATGGGATTGTTTTTTCAATAATGTCAGAATAAAAAAAAAAATACACCATTTTAATGCTTAAAATAACACTTTGGATAGATTTAGTTGCACGGTATGCAAACATAGTGAATATTCTACATCCCAGTGTGTGTGTCTGTGTGTGTGTGTGTGTGTGTGTGTGTGTGTGTGTGTGTGTGTGTGTGTGTGTGTGTGTGTGTGAGTCTCTTGGGTCTTTAACATGTTGCTTTTGTTTTTTTTAACAGTTAGCTCTACCCCTACCCCGGGGGGGGGGGGACGACGACAGTGGAGAGTAACTGTAATCATCAGCTGAGCCCAGATGGTCCTGCATGTTTGACCCACAAACTCAATGTGTTTTCTCCATACTCGCTGAATGCCAAATCCTCACAGGATTTCACATCCCTTCACTGACGGTGGTTTACTCACTTCTGGATTTTTTTCAAATTCAATTGAAAAAGCCATTCTCTAGCTGAGAGTATGTCCAGGCTCTTGTGGTAAACCATTAAATATACAACTTACTTTTTGTTTTGATCTCAGGCTTTGAGTCTGGGGTCATTTGCTGAACATCTTTTACATTTTTAATTACATTTTAACGAGATAATGTTATATTACCCAAAACCTTTATTTTTTACATTTACCCAACTTTAAAGAATTAAGGGCAGGTTGACATTTAAGGGTTAGTTTAAGGACCTTAATAAGGAGATTTAATGGATCCTGGTTTTATTGGGGGGTCTGTGTAGTTTATGGGGCAGCTGAAGCTTTCAGTAATCAGCTTTGATGTGTGTTCACCATCATTAAGGAAAATATGCAAGGAACTCTTATGTTGATTTATGTAAGGACTGTAATGCTCATCATAGAAATAAAAAGGTTTGATATATTTTTAAATCAGAGTATCACATTTAAAAATAAATACCAGAATTGATTTGACTTGTGTGAAGACTTCAAAAAGTCAGAAACTGCACTACTGCTAAAACAGATATTCTTTATGCACAAGTATGCAACAATTAAGATGTATTTATTTAATCATTCAACTGATCAGTTGCAGTGACGGTGGTTTGGAATGGTGTTTCACGGCCTTTACATATACATATACATATTACATAAATACTATACATATTTTAAAACGTGGTTCCAAAATAAAGAAAAAAGACAGATAAATATTTCAAGGATAAAGAGTGTTAGTTTGAGCCGGTTAGAAACCCACCACATGAGATCATGGCTGAAGTGCAGGATGTAAACGGCTCCCTGTACCCAGAGCTCTGCGATACGAGTGGTGAGTCCTTCACACAGACATGAGAAGATGTTTCTAAAGCTGCGGTTTCAGAGGGTTCATGCCGACCAAATATTTCTGACATTTGGACTGCAGTTCAATGTTTTGACTCATCACTTCCTGTGTGGAGAAGTCTCCCTCTCACACATTCTGATCAGAAAGCCACCCTGTGGTTTGGCTCCCGGAGCGCGGAGTCTGTGTTTGACTTTGAAAGTTGAAACTAAAGTTCAGGAAGCGGAGGGGCTTTACAGAAAACATTCCAACGGCACGGGTTCCACTCCAGCTCCGAACTATCAGACAATGCCTCCCCTCTGTCCCCCCATCAATAAAGGCACCCACAAATAAACGCAAAACGGTTGGATACATTTGTATTAATATTTTGTGACCATCATTTTGTATTTATTGTGTAGTATAGGCTTTAAAACAATATAAAGAGCATTGTTTACAGAGGACATTTAGTGAAAATACTATTAATAGCTATTCAAATTCATTATTGAAGAAAATAAATAAATGTTAAAATATATTTGCATGCTTATATATATATATATATATATACACATATGTATATGTAACCCATATATATATATATAATTTAGTAAATGGTTGAACCTAGTAAGATAAGGCTAAAACAGCATTTAAAATATTGGGTAAAGAGATTAAATGTATTGAAAATGTAATTGATCAGTTGAATATTTGATAAATAAATGTTTGCATACTTGTACATTCACAAAATAAATGTCACGAGTGCAGGCTTCGTAAAGAAAATTCAAAAATATTTGGGTTTCATCGGGTCGGAATTGAACCCTCAAAACAGCTTCTCATGTTTGTGTGACCGTGTGTAATGTAATGTAATGTGTGACCGTGTGTAATGTAATGTAATGTGTGACCGTGTGTACCGTGTGTAATGTAATGTAATGTGTGACCGTGTGTAATGTAATGAAATGTGTGACCGTGTGTAATGTAATGTGTGACCGTGTGTAATGTAGTGTAATGTGTGACCGTGTGTAATGTAATGTAATGTGTGACCGTGTGCAATGTAATGTAATGTAATGTGTGACCGACTCATCAGTTAACACCACAGAGCTCGGTTACAGGGAGCTGCTACATCCTGCACCTTTTACCTTTGAAATCATTTTTAGACAAATAAGATTTTTCTCATAAATATGGGGCCACAATTATTTGATATTGACACACTGTCTCATTACACAATGGCAGTAAGCAGCATTTAAACCAAGAGCTAGAATTTATTGAAAATAAAAGATAATCGCTTAGTTGAATGATTTAATAAATAAATGGTTCATAATTTTTATCTTTAAAAGTGTATTGAAGCTTTTGCGACAAGTAGAATTAACTTTTTGTTTCTTTTATATTTTAACTTGTTATTTGTGAAACTCAATTTAAATAATTTAAGAATACATACAAATATCTTCCTAAAAAAGCAAGCATGGCCCCTAAACATAACAGAGGAAAAGCTACTTTGCATGAAGATGAACTGATTTCTTACACACACACACACACGCACGCACACACACCCCCACACACACACATACACGCACGCACGCACACACACACACACACGCACACGCACGCACACGCACACGCAC
>NW_011354720.1:1508715-1512514 GCF_000735185.1 Notothenia coriiceps
GTTGCTAACAAGTGTCTAAATGAGACTAAACGTCATCACGCCCAACATTAGCCTCCTTTAGCTTAGCGGTGGTGACGTAAAGTCATGTGACCGTGCTGTAGTTCCTTTATAGCCCAACATTAGCCACCTTTAGCTTAGCGGTGGTGACGTGAAGTCATGTGACCGTGCTGTAGTTCCTTTATAGCCCAACATTAGCCCCCTTTAGCTTAGCGGTGGTGAAGTAAAGTCATGTGACCGTGCTGTAGTTCCTTTATAGCCCAACATTAGCCACCTTTAGCTTAGCGGTGGTGAAGTAAAGTCATGTGACCGTGCTGTAGTTCCTTTATAGCCCAACATTAGCCACCTTTAGCTTAGCGGTGGTGAAGTAAAGTCATGTGACCATGCTGTAGTTCCTTTATAGCCCAACATTAGCTTTTTACTTCATAAATCATGAATTGGTGTTAATGTGTAGGCATTATCCGGCTGAACAAAATGTTTAAACGTATGTTTGCCACATGTCTTTTTTTCTGCAACAAAATCCCAAATGCTCTGGAAAAAACCCATTAGTTTTATTCGAGTGAATCCTTTTGATGCAAATGTACGGGTCCGCCTAAAAAATACGTCATTACTGCAGAGCTGCTGGTGGATTCAATACATATTAAACCATCTTAAAATGTTCTTAAGTCATTTTTCCTAAAGCTATGACTTTGTACAAGATTTCTTTTAATTATAGTTTGATGGATGTTCTTTTTGAAGCAGCACCCTATATGCACACTTGGGACCACATTTCAGCTCAGATGGATCCCTCCCACTTCTTCTGAAGAACAGCCGGAGATTTGACTACATGTGAATTTAGTTTTCCAATCTCACAGAGTTCACTTTCATCTCGGAGTCGCCATCGGTCTCCTCTTCGCTCTGCTCCAACGTTGAGCGATAAACATAAAAAAACAGAGTAAACATAATTTACAAGAGCCCACTTTCTCCGTCTTCCCTCGGGACGGTTTAATATCCCGAGCTTTCTATCGTCTCCGAGATCAAGCTGATCAACGAGAGGTTCACTCTGATGTTGTCAAGTTTAACAAATGAAAGAGGCAGAGGGTTCACCCCTTTTCTAGAGAAATGTATAAAGGATCAATCTCACTCCTCCTCCTCCTCCTCCTCGTGCTGCTGGACATGAAGGTGAGGTTGATAACGGATTGGATTCGCTGCAGGAATACCAACAAGCTGAGTAGATTTCCATGGCTGCCGCGTCTCTTTCTCATTCGCCCCTGAGCAGAGGCAATAAAAGAAGAAGAGGGGGAGGAGGCGGCGGCCGCGGCTAAAAGGTTTGCCGGCTGAAGGCGGCTATAACTCTGAGAGCCTTGAATGGGATGTCTCAGAGATATGAAAAAAGAGAGGAAGTAGTGCTCTGGAGGAAATAAAAACGTCCAACTTTGGCGCAATAAGAGCACACTCCAAAGCACAAGACGAAGGTCTTTGGGATGCAATAAACAGGAAGTCAGACCGGTCATTTTCTATCTTTCATCAGAGTTTCATAACTGATTGTTTCAATACAACCTCCAGACTCTCTGCTAACAGATTCTAATGAGGCTTTTTTTTAAAGCATAGAACCTGACGCTTTCTCCACTTGCCGTCTACAGTTCCTGAGTAATAATGTACTCTGTCTTTTACAACTTCTAAAAGTTATATTATATTGTTGCACCTTTAACAAATGAGTCTGGATATTAGCCTTGAATGGGATATGAAAAAAGAGAAGAAGAAGTGCTCTGGAGGAAATAAAAACGTCAAACTTTGACGCAATAGAGTGATGCAGTGACGAGTCCTAAAACCAGGAAGTGAGTCAGCATTTCACCACTTCCTGTTCCCTCGTCTCAGAGCCAATGGGATCTCTCCGTAAGATTTAGGAAAATATCTGGAAATAAGGTCTGTGGTTGAGACATAGTGAAGAGACGGATCACGTTTTGTTCTACGACATTAAATCCATCAGCAGTGACCCCACTGGTGATTTCTGAAGAGTTGACGTGTCTGAAAAACGATGGTTGTTACCAATTGGCTGAATAGGACTACAGAAGCTGTGGAGGCCGTTGTACGTCATTACGCCGAACACGTAAACACTCCTCTAAGTTTATTTCTGTTCTGCTTGAAAGCAAGTGCCTGCCTCCTGCAGACTGTTCAAACAAACGCTTCAACTCGTACCATTTAGAATCTGTGTGTTTGAATATGGATCTGAAGTTGGCGTGACGTTGAAGCAGCGACCCTGCTGTAGTTCATTTATAGCATATGGTTAGCATTTTGCTTCCGGCCATTAGATTTATGATTTGAACATTATAAAAGTAGGGTAGACATGTGGAGATTATCCGACTGAACAAAACGTGCATTCATCAAACAGGCTCGTTTACCACAGATCTTATTATCTCTTATATAACTCCTATGGAGAAATCCCGTTGCTTTTTGCAGAGGGAACCAGCAGCTTACTTCCTGGTAACTATGTCATCCCTGCACCGCTCCATAAGAGCACTCCAAAGCACAAGATGAAGGTCTGGTTGTTTCAATATAACCTCCGGACTTTCTCCATTTCCTCTCCTGCTGTGACCCCACACTTTGCTATTACTGTTAAATCTCTTTTAAATGATCTTTACTCTCCATCAGTGCTAATGTGGCTTTTCCCGCTGTTAGAGTTTTATTGTTACACTTTTAATGAATTCGTTTGGATATTAGCAAGATACTCCATTCTGCAGCAATCTTTTTAATAATGAGCCTTTTTTGTCTACAGTTGTATTGAGAAAATCATTTTCTCCACTCATCTTGTACGACCGCTCGAAGTTAATTATATTGTTGCACTTTTAACAAATGAGTCTGGATATTAGCAAGTTTCTCCATTCTGCAGCAATCATTTTAATAATTGGGCTATTTTTCATAGGCGATATAAAGACTCCCATTTTCTCCACTCGCCGTCTACTTTTCCTGAGTAACACTGTACTACAATTATACTGTTGCACTATTAATCTATTGATTGATTGAGTCTAGATATTAAGATATTAGCGAAATACTACATCTTGCAGCCGTCATTTTAATAGAGTCTTTTTTTCACAGATATTTTCTCCCCTCACTGTCTTTTACAACTGGGAAAGTGAATTATATTTCTGCGTGTTTAATTAATTCGTCTGGATACTAGCAAGATACTTCCTCCTGCAGCAATCCTTCTAATAACGGTGTTTTTTTTTTGTGATATGACATTTTCTCCAATTGCCGTCTACAGTTCCCAAGTAATAATGTACTCTGTCTTTTAAAACTCATAAAAGTTAATGATATTGTTGCACTTTTTACAAATGTCTGGATATTAGAACAAAAAGCTCCATTCTGAAGCCATAATTGTAATAATTGGGCTAATCTTCTTGTTAAACCTCCCATTTTCTCCACTAACCGTATTTTCTCCACTTGCCGTCTACAGTCCCCAAACGATCATGTTCTCTGTCTTTTACAAGTGATATCCTATTGTTGCACTTTTAACTACCGTAATTTTCGGACTATAAGCCGAACTGGACTATAAGCCGCAGGTGTTTTAATGTTTAATTACCATATGTAAGGGTTCGTGCACAGAGGGGATTGTCGGGAAAGAGATGGCTGTTTGAGGAAGCTCCCATTTATTAATATTTCAACAAACAAGTTGCATATTTGCATAACGTATTCAAGTGTTAGCATTTAGTGCAATAGTAGCTACAGAACATGTGCTGTGTAAACTGTACTGTATCACATAGCGTTTCAGACACACAAACCTTTCAACTTTCAAACTTAAACGGTGCGCTCCCAGCGCACGTAC
>NW_011354721.1:0-3968 GCF_000735185.1 Notothenia coriiceps
GTTTGGTATAGTCTGGCGTGGTTTCGGTTTCCATTTCTAACAAGCTGTTTGACGCTCGGCGTAACCTTGGCGCACTGCCACTCCACATCCAATCCCAGAGCTTGAAGATTAATCATGGGGACTGTAGTCCTAAACGATAGCTGGGGATTATGGGTAGTGTAGTGTCTTCGGCCATCCTAAACTCCTAGAGGCCTACGTCTGTTTCCGGTTATTTTTATTTTGAAATTCAGTTCCTGACGGATGCCAAAAAAGCCAGAGATTATGGAATCAAACCAATAAATAAAAGCAAGGTTACTTGTATGTTATTGGTGAGTAAATAACAGTGTGTTATTTTGAAAAGAATAACAAATTGGAAGAAAAAAAGATTTTTAAAAAATACAGATTTCAGTATCCTGAGGCTCTCAGCCCCATTTATTTTCCTCACAGACGGCAACAAAAGTCAGAAATTATACGATTTAAAATAGAAGCAATAATCGTGGTTTGATATTGAGTAAGAACATGTTTTTATGAACCACACCGCTTCCGGTCTTCCACGACCCGACCGGAGAAAAAGAAGTGCTGCAGGCACGAAAAACCTTACCAATACATTGCTTTTGCTGGTTGTTGGTTTATTTGGTTGTGACAGGGAAAATACTTTCAGATTAGAATTAAATTCACTGGGATAGTTGCTAATCTGGTAGAAAGGGCTCCACATGTGCTGAGTCCTTCCTGCACAGGCCCACTGCTCTGTGCTGCAGAGTGTCCCCCTTCCTGTGTATCTTCAGCTTTAGCCTACTAATAATTACACAACATCTCAAGAAATTCTCTTTAAAAACATGTTTGTCATCTTACACAAAGCGACTGGCTTCATGATCAGATTGTTAATAAAGAAAACAGCAGTGCAATAGTAGTAAAGCTAAACTTGAAACTGCTGTGTTTTGCCTTTGGTTAATAATAAAATGTGGTTTCTCTTTATATTCAGCAAGGTATTTTCAGAAGCTCTCAATCAATGAAGAACATTTTTCTTTCAGAAATAAATGTAAGGCTCCATTCCAACCTCTTCTCAGTTGATCTGCCCTCGTCTTAACCTGAGCGTTTTAAATTCTTTCAGGAGATGTTGACCACATAGCCGGGGGCCAAGAGCTTCTGGTCGGAAAGGACCTCTGGTGTCACGGCTTTCTCCTTCAGTACACACAGATAAAAGCAGAGAAAGAACATGCAGAAAATCACAGTCTGCATTTCATTGTGTTGCGGTCTGAAGGAGAGCCTGCTGTAATAAACACAAAGCAACAGTGTCAAGGGACATTTCCATGTATTTCAACAAACCAATGTTAAGAAAATCATCATAACTAGCCAGAGATCACATTTGCTTTGAGAACAACATTGACTGAAAGTATGGTCAGCAGCAATGTTGCAATTTATTTAAATTACATGGTTATATTCAGATGCATCATTTGAAGCCTCCTCAGCAAATCTGGTCTAGAAGTCATATTATTTCACTGAACGTTAACAAGGTGGTTGTCCGGATCTTATTCGTGGCAATTGATTGTAAATGCATGAGAAGTTATTGCATTCTAACATACGTATATACGCATGCATATTGTTCCACTGCCGAGTAACCCACCATTCTGGGTGATAATGGGAGTACAATTATGCTTAACGGGGCTACAGCAGTAGAAAGCCAGTATGCCATTATGATCTTAGAGAGCCATGTACTGCTTTAGCAGGTTGCATGTCACCCAGTGAATGCAATTATTGATTCAAAACCCAATACTGTCATGTTATTAATTATTAATACTGTTATGTTCATTTGTTACACGGCTTAATTGAATGCCAGAATCCAATTTGGACATTCCAGAGGTCAATTATTCATAATAAACAGACATCTGCTAAGGAGACCAGACTGTTGCTAAGCACTATGTGCAGTCATATCAATCAGCAGAAAGAAGTATGGTTAATTTAATGTCAGCTTTGGACAACAAACATGATTTGTTTTCATTAGAAACACCATGGAATCATTTTTGATCATTCATTTTTATATTTGTGGAGAGCGCAAAACTTTGGATTCATGATAAAACTAGACTGAACTAAACTGTCCCCAGATAAGAAAAGAAAATGAGCACAAGAGAAGTCAACAGGTTAAAAGACAGAGCGCTGGACGTCAGGGAAAAGAACAGAAGAAGACAGACAGGAAGTAAACACGAATGAGAACATGGTATGAAAAGAAAAATGTGAACAGACTTGGACAGTTACAGGAAACCTCGATAAGTGCTGCCGTCACTTAAGATAAGTTGCTCTCACCGCAGTTCCAGCCGATGGCACACAGTGGAACGGGATACTTTTCTCTTAGCTGAAGCAATTCAACCATTTTTAAATCAAAATTGTGAGTCAAGTCGTTGGTTTACTTAGTACTTAGCTGCAGCTATTATCTACAAACAGAAACATAACATGAGTATAACGTTAACAGCTCAACAAGCAGCTAAAAGCCAGAGTTGATCAAGGCTAAATGTGATGGCACTGAGGATAATTAGTATGTGGATGGTCGTTTCATCACCTTGGTCCTGTCTGAAATACCTCCAAAATACTGGATGGAAGGCCGAGAGAATTGCCCTAAAGATTTTATGGTGCTCAATGAAAAAGTCAGGAGATTGCAATTCATTCTTGGAGCACCATGCAAACCAGGCTTTCAAAAGGAAATGCAGTTATAGCTTTGGCCATTATTCTACAAACCGAACAGAAAAAGTTGCAGTTTTTGGAATTTGCAACAGGAGTTATGAAACAAAAACAATGGTAAAGTGTTTCAGCAGATATTATGGCGGTCACCTTAAACATTGTATGAAGAATGGGGTTTGATATGATACAAAGTATGAGTAATTATTTAGCTCCTGATAAAACAGTCTCACGGAGTGTTTGGCTGTCGGCATACTTCATGTTCACACGATGAATCATCTAGAGTCCGTACAGATTAATTAAAACATTCCCCCTGTAGGCTGGCATTGCTGGCTGCTGAATGTTCTCTGACATCTGTTTGAATAGTTTGAATTCTAAAATGCCATGGGTGTATTTGAATATAACAACAATTTTTACAGTACAGTACATTCTAACAGGAGGCAGTGTTTATGCTGAAACATCACCATCTAGCATCGTTTGAGACAGATGATGGAACAATGGGACAAATAATATCAATATCTTGGGTTAGTGTGTGGAGACGGGGGAGCTGTCTAGCCCTTGACTTTTGAGGGAAAGAGCATTTGTGATCTAAAATAGAATTTCCTAGAAATATCTAGGTTGTTTGTCATAGATCTGTTTATACATGCTTCCCGATAGCTAGAACAGGATTTACTGAGATTAACTGGACTTTAGTTGCCAATTGACAAGGGAAAATAATGTATTTTTTTTTACATTGCACTTTTTAAGCAATCCCGCCCAAACGTTTACAGAATCTGCAGCCATGTCTAATGCGCTTGGCACGCAGAATATACGCCTTGGACTTTTTTACACACTAGTCAAAGTGCTCTTAGCAAGATGAGCTTACATGACTAATATTTGATATGCATGTGTAACCCCCGGTGTAGTGTCCCCTCGGCAACAGACCACTCAGAGCTGGTGAATACTTTGGTTTATTTCACTGCGTTTCTGCGTTTGAATGGACACATAAAAAGGACACGTTTCTCAAAAGATCCTCACGCGGTATATAAATCTCCAACAACACATCAATGATCGTATAGTGGTAGTAAACAATGTGAAACATTAAACATAAACAAACTGGTGTACAAAACTCACATACCTGCGTTTGAATGGACACATAAAAAGGACACGTTTCTCAAAAGATCCTCACGCGGTATATAAATCTCCAACAACACATCAATGATCGTATAGTGGTAGTAAACAATGTGAAACATTAAACATAAACAAACTGGTGTACAAAACTCACATACCTGCGTTTGAATGGACACATAAAAAGGACACGTTCTGTAGGAGAGATAGCA
>NW_011354722.1:0-1569 GCF_000735185.1 Notothenia coriiceps
TCCTAAAGACTGCAGATGGAAATGAGCTATTAGCTCTAATCTGGCATAATCCATCTCTTCTCTTTCTGAGATGAATGTATTTGTCTGCATGGTCCTTATAAATACATAATAATAACAACTGCAGGTGGCTGAGACGCAGCATGGTGTCTGCACCAGGTCTGCACACTGCCCTGAAACACCACCGAAGAAGAAGAGTCGGGAGGAGCAGCTCTCACTTGTCGACATGTGGCTGCGGGTGGGCTTATTCTAAATTTCCTTTTCACGGGAATCTGAGTTTTAACTTCCAAACTAAACTTTCTTCAGACTCTTTCCAGCAGCAGGTGAGTTTTTAGCCACTTTTAAAAAACTTTTCAGTTGCTTTATTGATGCTTTGGCTCCGTTAGCATGTTAGCATCATGAGCAGGTTTTGCGGTGAAAACTGAACACGTGCAATTAGGAGTCCGGTCACGTCGTCCGCTCAACACGTGTTTCTTTAGTATAGTGGGTTGTGACAATAATAATAGCTTATTTGCCGGTTTATGTTCATGTTTTAGCCTGGTTTTGAACGGCAGTTGTATTTAAGGCTAAACTGAACTTTTACCGTTAATTCTCTATGGTAGTTCTTATCACTACGGGTGTGATATCTTTTTGGCCACAAGCGGGATTTGGGGAGCGCTGTTCCCCCGTTTGGGCAGAAGAAAGGAGACCCCGTTTTCATGTAGCAGCAGCAGAATACACTAATTACTGAATAAAGATCACTGAGTAGAGAAGTATCGTTTCTTCAGCAGGTGAGTTTTTAAACACATTTTAAACTTTGATGCTTATAGGCTCCGTTATCGTGTTAAGCATCAGCAGTTCGCTGGTGATGTGGTGAGAACTGATGCCGTGTTATGTGAGCAAATAAATTGCCCGGTCACGTGGTCAGCTAATCATCAGTTTCCGTAGTGTAGTGGTTATCACGTTCGCCTCACACGCGAAAGGTCCCCGGTTCGAAACCGGGCGGAAACATGTTTATGTTAAATTTAAGCGTTTTGTAAGAATTTATAGAGAAATTATCTTCACTTAGAACTCCACTAATATAAGATTAAGGAGGACGGAACATTACATAAAAGTGTACATTTGAATAAATACAGGAATAAATAAATACAGTAATAAATAATTATATATTCAAATGATTAAATTCATAAATAAAATTATAAATATATATATGGAAATAAATAAAAGTTGAGAACAAAACACACATTTATGTTTGTTTTGCAAACATTTATAGAGACATTATCTTTACTTACAAAACTAACCGATTAACTAAACGTCTGTTTCCGTACTGTAGCTCAGTCTTACTTATAAAGACGTTTTTTAAGCAGTTATTGAGGTTATGTTTTCTGAACTTGTTAAGCTTAAAGGTCCCATGTCATGGCCATTTCCAATGATCATAATTCCATTGTTGAGGTATACTGAAATAGAAAAATACTGTGCAATTTTCCAAACTCACATTGGTTTCGCATACAGCATCTCTGTAAAGTATGTGTATTCAGCAGTATTCACTTTCTCCACTAAACGGCTCGCTGCAGCTCCCCCCCCCTCCCCTCC
>NW_011354723.1:0-1241 GCF_000735185.1 Notothenia coriiceps
TTTTAGCTTTTGACTTCTATTTTTAAAAAGCTCAATGAGCGTAACTCAATGTGATGGAAGGAGATACATACGGCTACTTATGGACAGTAATCCTACACACCAAGTCAAAGCTGTTTCGACAAGGTTTGTCTTTTTTTAAATATAAGCCAAAATATTAGTTTTACCGTGATATTTTGTGGATAATTTATTTTTAAAGTTGGAACATTTCTGAGAAATAGAAAGGCAGCTAACCTAAGAATATCCATTTTATTAACAGGCAGTATTTGTGTATTTTGTACAACTTGAACACAGTAGTACAGGTGTTATATAGCATAGTATAATAGCATTATAGATATACTTGAAGTTTTTAATTAGATTTTTACTTCTAGTCAACATTTTACTATAACGTTTATGAAAATATCTTTATTTGAATTATTAAATGGAGCAAACTGTCACAAAACTCTATCTTCGCCGGGATAAATAAAAATAAATTATTCTGATTACTCTTGAGTTTAAAAATAACTGGATTAAATACATCTGTTACTTACACTCACAAAAATAAGGTTTGAAAATACATTGCAACTTTCTGCGAAGTGAGCTTCAGCGGTTTTCCAAATCTAAACGTACTAATTTGGCGTTTAGTAAAATAACAAATTCATCAGAAACACCAACAATGAAAAATAGTGATATTTCTTTACTAGAATATGCATTTACTGTAGAAGAAGCCTGTTAATGCTGACAGCTGATTTCTGCACAGCGTTGCATTTCCATTTCCTGTCCTTATCTCAGCGTGGCAGCTGCAGAGTCTCTTACCAACGTATCATAGTCTCATAGAAAGGAAGTGTAATTCCTGCTCGTGTAAAAGTGATTTCTCGAACACTGACATTGATAATATTGAAATATTGTGATTTGCCACAAGTGGAAAGTTCAATAACAGGAAACCCAATTAGCACAGAGGATGACACACACACACTGATGAATTACATACAGTGTGGTGAGAGGAATGAGTCAATGAAGTCCCTCTTTAGGCGGCATGCAAACATCGTCGATTCCTACAATCTGGGAGAAGTTGAGGGTGAGGAAGTGGGCCGTGTGAGTGTGTGAGTGAGAGCTACATGTTATATTGGGCTGTGTGTGAGTAAGGGTCCTGCTGTACATCAGTGTGTGTGTGTGTGTGTGTGTGTGTGTGTGTGTGTGTGTGTGTGTGTGTGTGTGTGTGTGTGTGTGTGTGTGTGTGTGTGTGTGTGTGTGTGTGTAACTCA
>NW_011354724.1:0-6492 GCF_000735185.1 Notothenia coriiceps
ACTTGAGTAAAGTAGAAGTACTCAGATCTTGTACTTGAGTAAAAGTAGAAGTACTCAGATCTTGTACTTGAGTAAAAGTAAAAGTACTCAGATATTGTACTTGAGTAAAAGTAGAAGTACTCAGATCTTGTTCTTGAGTAAAAGTAGAAGTACTCAGATCTTGTACTTGAGTAAAAGTAGAAGTACCAGAGTGTAGGAATACTCTGTTACAGTAAAAGTCCTGCATTCAAAATGTTCCTCAAGTAAAAGTAGAAAAGTATTATCATCAAAATATAGTGAAAGTAGCGACAGTAAAAGTAGTCATTGTGCAGATTGGTCCATTTCAGAATAATATATATGATATGTTTTATAATGATTGATCATGAAAGTATTCTCAAAGCTGGTAAAGGTGCAGCTAGTTTGAAAGACTTTGTATACTGCAGGGTAGCTTGTGGATTTACTCATAAAATGGAAATACTCAAGTAAAGTACAAGTACCTCAAAATTATACTTAAGTACTTGAGTAAATGTACTTAGTGAATGATCTCTAGGAAGCAGTGGTGTTTAATTCTAGGGCTTTTATTGTGAAAGGGATATTTTGAACCTGAAAGGAGACAGTAATGCATTGTAAAGGTTTAATATCTAAACACTGATTGTGTCATTTCTCTCTTACATTGTGCATTCAATATTTACTTTACATTTCTAAGTTGAGGTATAAATGTTATCTATTGCCACTTTAAGTGTATAACAATATATCAAAAAGGGGTAAAAACTCCTACTTCCTTCTCCCTATCGTATATAAAATACTTAATTATAATGTTTATTGCCTATTTCCTATTTATTTTGTCTGGGTATTCTTGAATTGTTTACTTACTTAGACTTATATAAATAGGGGGAAACTACTACTTTCTGTGGACACAAATCGGTTAAAAAACATTGTGCATGTGTATATATTTGCATGTGTTTTTGTTGTGGGTGTTTACCTGTGTTTGTCTGCAGCTCTGGCTTTGTGCAAATACTCTCTGGCCGGCAGTCATGTGACCGAAGCGTCTGCCAATCGAACCGTGTCAATCGGAAACGGAGACAACGGCACAGGTAGATATGGACAGGTGGGACAAGGGGGCTTCAACTGGGCCATAAAGGAGTTTGGATGTTTTCCACCTCTCTGATTTAGCTGCAGGATATTCTCTCAAAAGCTCGTTATAGAAATGATGTGCCTCCTAGCAGGCTTGTAGTTTAAATCCTTAAAATGTTAGTCTTTTTTGTATGTAGGCTATTACCTGCTTTATCAAAATGACTGCTTTATCAAAATCAGCTTCAAGTGAATAGTTCCTTGTCTTCACATATATGCTTTGCTTTCTTCAATATTGAAACCATTAATTTCTCTACCTATTTAATCAGAATTAGGGTTTTTATTAGGTTTACACGGAATTGTTCTGGTTTTTGCATAAACACAGTAGGACGAATAAGGTTGTAAAACATATGCAAATATTAATTTTTTTTTAAAAATTGTTATAAATACGCAAAAATCTACGTAAAATTACAACACAAAATACAGTTTGTGCAGTATACCAAAATGTAAGTGAAAAACATGTATATATCAAACCATAGCAGGTTAGCTTAGCTTGGCTGAAAGAATGGAAAGGGGGGTTGTTAAACATGCACTGTTCTCCTTTCAACAAATACGTGATTTTTACGCTATGTTTCTCGTACAAATTAAACAAATTAGATTAATTAATTAATTAATTTGATGCCTCCAACGTCCAGCTTCAGCGAAACAAGACATCAACTGCTTCCTGTTTCCCAAACTATCCCTTCAAACTTTGTAACTTGATATTTTTATTTTCAACACGGAGTAACGGCAGCGAGCCTGATCTCGTGTTTCAGTTTCTACTGAAGCGCTTTCATTGAAGTCTCCGGAGCAGCAGTATTATTTTACGAGCTCGTGTTCACAGATAATGGGCTGTGCAGTAAAGGCAGCGGCAGCTTGTTGTATAACGAGCATTGTGTGTAACTTCAGGGGTCAGAAGTTCAGCGTTATGGTCGACTAGCAGCTGTGTTAGGGAGTGTTTGGTGGAGGAGAAACAGAATGAGAGTGAGTGTAACTTTATCCACCATGTGTTCAGTTGAGTTGGTAATGTAATGATTGCGACACGTGGTTAAAAAGACCCGATGACACCAAGCTTCTTCCAGCAATGATTCATCACTCCTCTCTGGATCAAATTGCAAACTATTTATATCGTGCCAGGAGGTGAGGGTGTATTCAAAAGGAGAAGCTGACAGAACGTTACAGAAATAGCTCGGCTTTTTAAAACAACTCTCTGGTGTTCTTCAGTTAGTGTGAGGTCTAAAGGGAGAGGACATGTGAATTACAACATATTTCCTGCATTTCTACACCACCTATATCTTGGATTAACCCTCCACTACATCCCCAAACAATGAAATCAACAATGCTAATGCTAAATAATAAGATGTTGATCTTTAGAAAGAAAAAGAGTTGTCTTGTTGCTGCAGTTTGTCCGATCTCCACTGCCAAATCGTGATGAATTAGGAAGCTAACGTTAGCCGGCTAATTTAGCTAACGTTGACTCGAAAATCAGTTCAGTATTTTACTAAATGCACCATCTACTTTTTTGCTACGGTCGATCTCCACCGTAAAATCCTGTCCAATTAGGAAGCTAACGTTAGTTGGTAAAGTTACTAGTAAATCAATTTGGTATTTCACCAACAGTAGCCTACTCTCTACTTTAAGCTAATTTAAGCTAGCTCTTTAAGCTAATGAACGAGCTAACAAGCAGTTTCTTTTGTCATTAACTAGCCTGTCTTTTCATTTGTTCTGTTTTAATTCCATGATTAAGCAGTTCAACTAAATGTTTCTTACCTTTGTAAACAGTCAGATTCCCATCAGAAATGACAAACGTTCATTGGCCTCTAAAGCAGATTTTAGCTAACAATCAGCGACTGTTTTTGTTCCTGTTTTCCTTGCTTTAACAGTAGGAGTCTACTTTAAGCTGATTTAAGCTAGCTCTTTATGCTAACTCCAACTAACCAAGCAGGTTATTATAACATTAAATAGCCTGTCTTATGTTCTGTTATCAGTCCATGATTAAGCAGTTGTCTAGATGGTTCTTAACATTGTAAACATCTTTCATTGAAGCAATTTTGCTAACAGTGATACTTTCTTAGCTTTTTCGAGTACTTCACTTCTCAATTTTTTAGGTTTCAGAAACCAGACATGCAAATGACAAAACATATGAAAGCATGATTCCAAGGTTTGGGGAAAAAAAATTGGGATTTTGATTTAACTTCTGCTGAAAATAGCAATAATGATCACTGATATACCAACCCAGTCTCACGGTTATAGTCACGAAATTAATGTAATCTATTGATTCGTGTTCACCAACACCATTTTCACATTTTTTTCATGTCACACAGACGGTTTTAAAAGCAATGTATTTCTATTGGTAGTATGTTTCGTGCCTGCACCACGTCTTTTTGTCCGGTCGGGTTTGGAAGACCGGAAGCTGTGTGGTTCATAAAAACATTTTCTTACTCAATATCTTACCCTAAGCCTAACCCTTTTATTTTAAATAGTACGGCAAAAAAAGTCAGAAATTATTGCTTTTATTTTAAATCGTATAATTTCTGACTTTTTTTGCCGTCTGTGAGGAAAATAAATGGGGCTCAGAGCCTCAGAATACTGAAATCTGTATTTTTTAAAATATTTTTTTCCTTCTAATTTGTTATTATTTGATGCAGGCACGAAACATACTACCAATAGAAATACTTTGCTTTTAAAATCGTTCTGTGTGACACAAAAAAAATGGGGAAATCGTGTTGGTGAACACAAATCAATAAATTAAATGTCGTGACTTCAACACGAAATGCCGTGAGACTGTGTTGGATATACTGATAATTATACTCAGTTGATTATGGGGACTGTATGATGATACGATGTGTTTAATAAGTCAGAAAGTTGGTTAGCAAACGTACAACTTTGCTCCCCCAAATGTAATAATAACAATGTATTTGGGCGCCTAATCTCCAAGTTTCAAAAGATGGTGAAAAGCTGTTATACTGACCACAATAATCCTGAAGCTCATTTGAAAGGTTATCATCTTATTTCTCCAGAAAGCACGACAGATACAGGGCAGTGGACCGGACACTTCTCAAAATGTCCCGAGGCTTTGACAAATTACTGCATCCACGGGGAGTGCCGTTACATTAAAGAACAGAATGCACCGTCCTGCAGGTAAGACGCTGCAAAAACACGGAGATAATTAGCATTTTCTGAAAGGTGTAGCTGTACAATTCAACGGATAAAAGAGCAGAAATGGTCGAACTACACACACCCTTTACTCAAGTAGAAGTACAGATACTCGTGTTTAAAAATACTCTGGTGAAAGTAGAAGTACTGACTAAACTTCTTTACTCAAGTAAAAGTAAAGAGGCTTTGAAATGTACTTCAGTAAAAAGTACCCATAACTAGCAGCTGTTTTAAAGAGTACCTGACCTCCCTTTATATTAATAGAACAATAATGTCATTGTTAGCTAATGAATGTTTCCATGCTGAACAACGGCAACATGACAACATTTTCATTGGTCCCTCTTCTTTAGAGAAGACCAGGAAATGATGGATACACGGATCGTGTTCAAATCAATAGGCACGCAATGACTCTAAATAATAATGATCACGCCACCAAACACACATTCAAACTAAAGGAACCAGCCTGTTTGGAAAATGAGAGAAGTAGAAAGTACAGGTATTTGTGTTCAACATGTAAGAAGTAGAAAGTACAGGTATTTGAGTTCAACATGTAAGAAGTAGAAAGTACAGGTATTTGTGTTCAAAGTGTAAGAAGTAGAAAGTACAGGAGAGTAAGAAGTAGAAAGTACAGGTATTTGTGTTCAACATGTAAGAAGTAGAAAGTACAGGTATTTGTGTTCAAAATGTAAGAAGTAGAAAGTACAGGTATTTGTGTTCAAAATGTAAGAAGTAAAAGTAAAAAGTGGTCAGGAAAATAAGTAGTGGAGTAAAGTACTGATACCAGAAAAATGTACTTAAGTACAGTAACAAAGTATTTGTATTGTATTTGTAGTCCACTACTTCCCACCCCTTTAAAAGAGGCAGTAGTGTTAGTCTTTATTGTCTGTTAAATCAAAACAGTGAAAGTATTTTGTTTTTCTCAGGTGTCAGCATGGCTACATCGGCTCCAGATGTGAATATCTGGACTTGGATTGGCGAATTGGAGAAAAACGACAAATAATAATCGCCTGCGTCATCGCGGGGCTCGTTTTCCTGATTCTTCTCATCGTATTCACCTGTATTTGTTCACAGTAAGTTCCTGTGTTGTTCTACATAAAAGAATGGTTTGACATTTGGGAAAATATGGCTTTTTTGGGAAAATTAGAAGCTTTTGAAAGAAGTATCTAGAGCCAGGAGACGCTTAGCTTAGCATTAAGACAAGGACGTTTTTTTATTTCACACAAGCTTTGACATTTTAACACTTTGCATATTTTCTACGCATTATTCCACGGCATCAAACTTCTCATCTGACCTTCGTGATAAAGTGACTAAACTTATTTCCCAGCAGTGTTACATTAAGTATCTTTCATTGGGTTACTATGTTTGCCTATTTCTGTGGGTTTTTCCTTATGAAATAGTAATTTTTTGCATTATTTTGAAGTTCTTTACGTGACCAAAATCATCACACTCTTGAAAGTGTGTTTATTGCTCAATGATATGGATCTTAAACACTATGGTAGGGGATATAAGCCCATAAATACCAATAAAATACAAAAACTAGTTTGTATTTTATTAAAAACAGCAGTACAAATCTATACAAAGAAACGTAACCGTTGTTAGGAGAAGTTAGCGTTACTCTGATACAAGTCATTTTAAGCTTTTACAAAGTAATTTTTTTGTGTAAATTCTACTTAAATTGAGTAAAACCTTTTTTTAAATATAACATTTGGTTTCAATTTAAACACAGTACAGTACAGAGTTCCCTTTTCAGAGTTATTTCTTCTCTACTCAGTGTTCATACAGTATTCAACTCTGCATGATTCATACTTGCCAACCCTCCCGATTTTCGCGGGAGACTCCCGATTTCATTGCCCTCTCCCGGTTTCCTCCCGGGGTCACATTTCTCCCGATTTCTGACAAATCAGATTTACTCAGGACTGTTTCCACTCAGACTTTAATACAGCTACACCGTTGTTTGGTTTCCATGGTAACGCGTCTCTTTAGTAGTGCGCGCAACTCAAAGTCTGAAAGTCTGACTGTCTTTCCCTCAGTCGGAGGTGCCAGTTGTGTTGGCGGTATTCTGATATATACAAAAAAACATAGTTGTTAGGATTTGAGTCATTTTAAGCTTTTACAAAGTATTTTTTTGGTGTAGATGTTGGGTTCAGAATTCCAGGAAAGACAGACAACTTCTAAGTTTAACTATTTATTGTAAAGAGAGCAAAAGATATATGGTATTTGGGTTCAACATGTAGGAAGTAGAAAGTA
>NW_011354725.1:0-7377 GCF_000735185.1 Notothenia coriiceps
TGTTTAGCTAAACGAAACATAAGGGTAATAACAAAGGCTCTGAATTAGCTCTGAGTGAAGAAATGCTAACACAATTAGCACAGAACTCAAGGTAAAATACCCTTATTACTTATCGTATTTGCACAAACAACATATTAATTAGCAAACTGAGATTCCACAGATTCCAGACATATAAGTATCATCACCGAGTGATCTGAACTCGCGACAGGGGAAACAAAAACAGACATCACACCACGTAGCATTACGGAGCAAACACGGGAGAAATGTTTACCTATGCTGTTGTTCTGATCAAAAGTTGTGTTCAATGGCATTAAAACGATGAAAACGCTGCTGAAGGTTAATCCATAGGTTAATCCAATGTGTCTGTGTCACTTTGAAATGATTACTGATAATCCATCTTCATGTTTATGTCAATAACGGAGATTTCATATTAGCTGCTACGAGAGTATATGGCAGCTTCCGGTTTTGGGCATTCTGGCTACGCATCACTCTATTCACCAATGGGTAATGTTTAGATGAATTTCAGGAACTTTCCCTCGATTCTATTGGCTCTAACAGTTAAACAGAGGTGTCAATCATCAAAATCGACCAAGGGGGGCCATAGATATGGAAAATCCACCCAAATGACCCCAGAAGTGGGTTTTTTTCTTCTAAATCTCATTACAAAGGTCAAATGCCACTTGTTTTGCATCAATATTGATACAGGGTACTTATTATATGTTATAGTTTGGATTCCTAAAGCTTTTAGTCTAATATCCCATCATTCAAGGGTGGTTTTCACTAGGGACCTGGTGAATGGATAGGTCAAACAAACACAGGACCTAAAAAAAATTCTATAGTGAATGTTAACTTGTTTTTTTACATAACATACTCAAATAGCAAGGTAAATAACAAACATACTTAATTTACCCAAACTTTGATATTTTCCTACGCAAAACCCCCACAAAGTGGCTACGTAACTCTAAATTGAGTTGCATACCTAACTAATTATACTTACATTGAAAACGATTGTACTTTCCTGCATGTTAAAAAGTGTCAGCAAGGGGTTCTAACCAGGGGCCTTATTTGGCAATCCAGGAGGAAGACTATATGGTATATACAAACATAAAAACTATTATCATCAGTCACCAAAACACTGCACCACGGTTTATAATACATTAAAATATTACAGAACACTTGCATTCAATCTAATATCCATTTTCTTCAGCATCCCCATTATCACTCTACAAACAGAGTGGGTTATTTAAACATGGTTTATGTCACGTTAACAATCCATCTGAAAAAAATCTTGACACCTATAATTACTGAGCATCCTATATTGGCCACATGCCTTTTTTCCTGTCCATGTTCTTTTGTGCTTGTCGCCATCACATCCTGTCACTCTCCCTGTCTTTCTCTGTGGGTGGCTAACCACTGCTACCCCACCTCTCTTTTTACCTACCATTGATCATCAGTGACAGTGATGTCTCTATACGCTCTCAGACAGCCCTGCGTTATGCACCCGGGATCTCTCCTGACCTCGGCGGCTTCAGTACCGGCCAAACCAGGAAAACTATCTCCTGAGCGGTTATTGGTCCAGCATGCCAGCTCCGATTCGCCTTCTGTTGGCAGCCATAACTCCTGGCAAATGAGGCTTATGATCCCTTGCCTTCTACGCCCTTTATGGGTGCTTGGGGAGACAATGGGGCGATGCAAACCCCCCTCCCTTCTCCCCTCTCAACTGTATTTCTCTTCACCCCCCTCGGTCTTTCCTCACATACACACACATATATAGGTATATATGTATGGCTGAAAGTGGTCCATCACCCCCCTCACCCCTCACCCTCCCTCTCAGCTGCTCAGTGATGGATGGAGAGGCAGAGGAATTAACCTTGGCTTTATGGGGACTCCTCTGCCACTCTCCACTGTTGTCTGAGATCCCTGTTTGCCTCTCTGACTCTTTTTTTCTTGATTGTTCTGAGTGTGTGTGTGCGTTCCTCGTGGCGAACGCCCCATGAACAGGGCAAATGATGCGCTTCGACAATTGCTTCCAAATGAGGAGCGATTTGTCTCTCCTCAATTGGAGGCAGTAAGTCAAACACAGATGGCCGTAGCCATGGTGACACGTCTCAAATGTATGTTTGACATGAGATGACAGCGACGGATATGATAGATATTATAAACATACAAGTTCGATCATTTGTCTCAAGAATGAATGCTCTGTCCAAAATGTCTCCATTGTTCGTTCATTCCCTATCCTTCAAATACACATACAGTACATGTGGCGTCACACAGGACTTTGTTTAATGCTGCATTGAGGCTCTTTAAAATTCCTGGATCACAAATACATAATTTAATTAGATTTTTTTAGATATACTGTATATCAGGGGTACTCAAACTTTTTTGTTAAAGGTCCACTTGTGAATTGTATACAAGGTCAATGGTACGGATCAATGCCAGTAAAGACTTTGTGATGTATTTTATATATAAATATGTGTCCCCGGTGCGTCGGGGAACTCACGCAGCATCAGAAAATAAAACCCTCTCTCTTATCCTCCGTACCCAAATCTTTTAAAAAGAGGGGTACAACGAGCGGATACAGATTTGCTGCCGATCTGACGTCAAATCGGCAGCGGACCCACAGAAAATTGTTATCAGAAACAATGCCTGACGTAGTTTTGGACGTAATCTCGTCTTTGTTTACATTAGCAAGCCTCGCTAACACTCAGAGCTAACCTGTACTGTAGAGCACATTTGTTTAAAAAGCAGGAAATAAAAAAAGGAACTCACCTTGTGATAAACCTGCAAGAGAAAAAGCATTTGAGCTCCATACTGTTTCAGAAATAATCTTTGATGTGGTTTAGAACAAGATGGCGTTTTATCACAGCAGAATTTAACTTTATCTCCGGTAGAATTCTGATCAGGCATTAGCTCCACCTCCTCTTTTTTTTTTTTCAAGCTAAGGACCCAAAATCCGCGTTTCTCTAACAGGGCTGCAAAAGAGGGTTATGAGCAGTATGAGGCATGGCTACAATGGGTGAACTGTTTGGTATTTTAAGCAAAAAACTTCACAGACATGTTGTGTATAGGCTTAGCATGTATTCTACTAAGGGAGTCTCCGGGTGGCGGGTGGGATGTATATGTGAGTGGGTGTATGACTATGGGACCATCCCTTAATTACGGGTGTGGTGTTCATTTTGTTTTTTTTATACTTCTATATACTTTTCGTCTATTGTTATACTATTTTTATTGCCGTAGATTGTCATTGTACATTTATTTGCATAGTTTACTATCGTATAATCATACATCGCCCCTAATTTTCTATCAACTTGTCTTATCGCGTATTCGCCGTGTAGAACCACCGTAATATCTAAAGGAGTTCGTAGTCATCTTCCTAATTAATTGATGGTCTCTTTGCGGTCCACAAAGTGTACTAGGTGCACAGCATTCCCGGAAACTTGTGAGACGAGTCCTCTTCTGTGTTTTTTGACACCCCTGTCCGTAATCAATACATACCGTAACTCGTAGGAGTGTTAAATAGAAGTCCCTGGAAGTCGGGCATTGGTATTGTACTATTTTTTTTCTGTGGCTGGGTCTCTGTTTCTCGTGTGCTGGCTGAGAGTGTGGGGTCGCGACTGTCGGCTCGTAGTGGCTGATCAGCGATTTGATATCTAATCTAGTTGATTCGTCCTCGTATCTAGTTTCCGCTTTCTCATCTCTAGTCTTGGATTGATTACTGATTTTATATTATGTCTCTTTGCCTTTCCGTATTGATATTTCTGTATTCTTCTCATAGCTAGTACCCTGGGTAGGTTGGTCTTGTGTTTTGACCTTATCGGGGGAATGGGGTGTCTTTTTTCTTTCTTCGCACTCTATACATTTGATAGATGAGATTTTGATGTATTATGTATATTCTTAGTATATGATGATATATTTGTATCTATTGTATTTTATGTATATCTTATATGCATCGGTATTTTTTTCTCTTTTTTCTGTTTGAGTTGCGTAATATTTTTTGTACGTATTATTTGTTTCGTGTCTCCCTCGATCTTCCGTTGTGTGGGTCCTTATTTTTCGCTGTGTTAAGTTTGTGTATTCTTTGTTTGGTTTCTTTATTTCAAAAAAAAAGAAAGAGTTTAAGTAATTAATAATATATATTTAATTGTTATGTCTGGCTTTAAGTTAAGCTTAATATGTTAGTTACTGTTTGTACTATTTTGTTTATAAATTTGTTTTATTCAATATTTACGTGTTTGTGTCCACTATTACTAATACCATATTTCTTTTTTAATGTTGACCGGTCCCGTCGGGTATCTCAAAACTGGATTGGGTATTTCCTATTGATCTCTTTTAATGTAAACACTGTCGATACTCACTTCTGTTGAAGACAATCCGACCTCCGGCGTGTTTATATATACACGAATTCTTGTCTTGTTTTACTATCTGTTTATCCATGCTAAAAAATCTAGAATTTGTAGCGTACACATTCCCTTGTGTATTGTTATGTGTATTTGGTTTTCTTGACTTCGACTTCTCCTATATTTATTTTTTTGAGCCGTGTATATATGTGGCTATTCTTGTGATGTTAGTTTCTTTATTTGTTTAATACTTAATTGACGGTCTGACCAGTAGACACAATATGTAAGTTCGCGTAGACGGATTGACTACTACATCTACATCACATCGTGATGCTCGTGTTAAATACAGCTACGTCTATCGCGTTGTTCGTCTCGCTTTTCTCTCTCTCGAGTCGCGTGTCCTGCTTTTGGGTTTTTTGTCCATCTTTCTATTATATGCTGTATTTTCCGTCTATTGCATACTATCTCATGTCGTATGCGACCTCGAATCGATTGTTTCGGTCGATAGTGCCTATATTATGTGCAGCTTCTCGAAAAGTTGGTTGTCCACCTCCTCTCTTGAAGAGAGAAGACAGTCTCGCTCTTCAGAGTTCTATTTGGAATCGAGTCTATACTATCATTTTCACTGGATGAGAGTCTACATATCATATAGTGCAATTTGTAATGAATATTTAGATCATATTATGAGTCACCAGAGTTTGCTCAAACAAAATTTTTCCCCTCACTAAAACATTTTATTAATATATTTAACTAATTACACTTAGTTAGACAAATAGTAAGACAAAACGTAATACATACAACTAACCTCCTCTACATAATAGGTGATCTAGAGAAGTAAAAGAACGAAGAGTCTCACGTGGATCTAAGCTACGGAAATTCGAAGTATAAATTAATTCTTTCAGAAAGGCCTGGGTGATCTCCTCCACGTGCCTGGGAGGACTCTCCTCCACTACCAGCGTTGAGGCGGTGAACATTTTCATCCCCGTGAAATGGCACAGTACGAATGTGAGATATAACGGGACACTACCGACTAATACGGACTCGAAGTAACATGTCTGTCAGCGTCCATGTGGACACACCACGCACACCCCCACAACAGTCATCGATGTAATGTGACATCGTCGACCACGTAATTACACCTTTTGGAATTCTCCGGTGAAGTCCCAATCTATCTATTGGCACACTTATTACACATCCTTTGTACACTTATGGTTATCTAAGAGTTTGTATGATTCTGTTATGATGTGATGTGCACTGTAGAGAACGGAGCGCAGCAAAAACATTCTCTACAATGAAGGTGTATTTTTTCGAAAGCCTGTGCACTGGGTAGGCGCACACTGCATTGTGCCCCTGGCGTTCCTCCTCTAGTCCGCCACGGCCCACATTCTCATAATTACTTTTTTAATTTCGTTACGCTAGCAACGTATACGATAAAAGGCTGTGCTTCATGTGTCTTCTCAGAACTGTGTGACTTATGGAAGAACTAATACCGTACTACTGTCCTGGTGTGGAACTCATCTAATACCATCGGACGACGCAGGTCCATACTTGGACTCACTCCGTCGGATCCTAATCTTCTTTGATCGCGCGGTAGCGCTCTCTTTCAACTCGGACACCGTAGACCACACCGCTTGTCATCCTTCTTGCACCTTCGGATGACGAACCACTCACTGGCCGCAAGTCCCGATGTCTGTACAATCGATTGCAGTCGTAAGTGTGTGTAACATTTAGCATCCGATAGTAAATAAGATCAAACGATAGATGTATTATCTATCGCCGTAACTATTGCATATAATGCATGCAACTACGAACCCGTCCTGACAATCTAAAGTGCTAGGTAACTTGTCTTTGAAGTTACGCGTTCATAGGTGGCAGTAGAGCCGCATATGATTCCGTTGAGAAGTGTGATAGCCACCGACACATAGGCCTCCTCTCTGCGCTACCTATTAGCACGACTATCGAACGACCGCCTCTTTGCCCACAAGCTAATAAGAGTCCAACCACCTCGCGACGCGCCAACTATACACGACAACATTTACCAACTACCTTTCGATCCAACAACATCAAGCCCCCTCCCACCGTTCGAGCTAACGATCGTCCACTCACCTCCAACTCCGAGGAAACCAAAAAAAGAATTAAAAGAGCGGACTGGCCCTCCGGTCACTCACTGTCGGTGGGTCGCGTGTGTGTTTGTTGTTGGTCTGTCCCGCGCCCTGTTTGTTTGTCGTGTCCTCTGGCCGGAACCTCCGTCATGTCCGGTGGTTGCTGCCGCAAGGACATATACGTTGAGGTGTGATACAGGAATGCCACGGGCACATGGCGTCCGCCTCCTCTCTTGCTCCGTCCGCTTCCCCCGACCCCCGCCTTCTGCTCCTTCATAAATGCGCAAACGCGACTATTTTTACGACCACCTACTCATACAACCGACGATCCCTCCGACTACGTCGTTGGCAGTGGGTCCTTGGCCTTGCGACGAGGCCAGGAAAAATGATACAGAGAGCTACAAGGCTGTACCGACCATACCAACAACGTTGCACGTTTGTGTTTATAGACGCGTCGAGTCACTAAAATGCCTGTTTTAACCACTTTATGTTACATTTTGATGGGCTTGTTTGTGGTCGAGGAATTTTTGTGTGGCGAGGGATGAGTTCGCGTTGAGATATATGGGGGGCGCCAGTCATCTCGTCTACGGACAGGGGACACACTACAATGTGAGTACTGCGCAAAGGGTGGCGATACTGCGAATTTTGTTTCGGCAAAATTCTCCGTCTCCCAGTTTTAACGAGGAAAGGGAGACTAACGCACGCGCGAATACAGGAGCATCTGTATAGTTTAGGACGTTAAGTGAAAAAATTAACATTAGAAAGTTCGTTCAAATTTTAATAACCATCTTTGTTATTTTTGGACGTCGTTCTCAGAAAATACAAACTCCGTCGAGAGATACTTGCAGTTCGATGGGTGTCGGTCGCGGGGATCTCTCTCATTTTAAGACTCGTGACCGGTGACATATGTCGTCCCGATTAGAGGTTTTATATAACCA
>NW_011354725.1:11546-25556 GCF_000735185.1 Notothenia coriiceps
CTCTTCCAATTCGTGACATAAAATATCAACCTTGAGTATGTCACTTTCCGTAATTTATGAGCGTAAAATTAAACACAAGTTGCACAATGTACCGACTCATTTAGTGTTTGTGCATTACCTGAGTGGTTTTTAGCTCTGTCGTTTTTGGAGAACAAATAGTATTCTACGGTGGGATTTAGGGTCGACGCGTTCTTCGCGTAACGTGTTTGTGAATAACGGCGACAAGGAGGTTGCTATGTGCTAGGGTGGAAAGGTATAAAAACCAAACCAAACCTTGTGGTTGCGTAGCTGTACATCTCCCTTCTCTCCGAACTCGGCGGCGAAAGTCCACTCTCGTCCACAACGGACGGTTCCGCTACTTTTTTGGAGCAGTGAGGGAGCAACGAAACACCGACCTATTCCGGTCCATCCAGGAGCTTTTCGCCCGCTTTTCGCCACCGTCGGCAAAAGCACGGGGGTGGGGTGAGTCCCAGCCGTTAATAGGTAGACACCACTATGACCGTGCACAGGCTGCCGCCGGTCATTAGGGGGGGGCATCGAGTAAGTAGGGCCGTAGTCGACAACTGGCGCGCACAAAAGAACCGACAGAGCAACGGAGACAAGTCGACGAACTGCCGGAACCTCTCTTTGTGTGTCTTTATTATGATGTAACGACTAGTCGACTGCTATTTGGAAAAACGTGTCGACTAGTAAATATTGGTAGTTGTGAAACCCCTAACGCATGGCTCAATTGCATGTTTTTCCCATTTACGATTATGACAAAAGTTGTAAAACGGTGAATAAATTGTACAGTCCAAACAGTCATATATTTTCAGAATTGTGTACAGCTTCCATAAATACTGACTATTCATTTTGTATCCATTTTGGGTACCACTTTACAATAAGACTACCCTTTTAAAGGATTCATAAAGGGCTTATAATTAGGTTATTAATTAGGTTGTAAACACTTTATTAATCATTAAGAACCATTTATAAACCAGTTCTAACATAGTTTTTATACATCAACAAAGGCTCACTATTTGACAAGATGACTAAGCCTTATATTGGCTACTTAGCGAGAATATACTCAGTGAACAACAGATACCAAGGATGCTGGCTGAAGAGGAAGATGAAGTAAGCTAAGTTGCCAATAAAAGGCTTAACAGTATAGATAAATGTAGGCTCACTATTTGGCAAGCAACCGGTCACAGTTGCCCTGTTTATCTCATGTCTTATAAAAGCTCTTATTAATGATTTATAAAGTGCTCACAACCTAATTAATAAATGAATTACAGACTATTAATAAACCCTTTATAAGGGTAGTCTTATTATAAAGTGGTACCCAAGTTTTGATGAGAAAAAGTCCCCAAAAACTAACTGTTTAATACATGTTTGATGTCCAGCTGTTTTGAAAATTACTGAGCCTTTTTATTTTTTGAAAAGTCTTTGTTCTTTAGTAAAATACCATGGCTAAGTGATGAAAGCCACAGGCAGGAACTCCGTTAAACGCATAGCGACTGAGGAGTTCTCATTTGTCCAAACAGCTGTCATCATGACAGACCCTCTCCTCTTCCTCTCTCACTACGGGCTGCAGTCAGAAGAATTTGTTTACCTCTCCTCTCGCTAAGATGGAGTAAAGAAGAAAGAGGTACGAAACAAAAGGGTAATGGCCCATCCTATAGACGAGGTGTTTGTCTGCTTTAAAGCCATGAGTTGTTATTAATAAAACAGCAGAAGCTGTCACGCTGCTCGCTTCTTTCTCGACAGGACAGCAGCGAGGAGGGGATCTAAGCATCGGAGCACAATAGATACTATCCCCTCTCTACACAAATAAGGTGAATGATGAACACCGGTGTTAACAGATCACAACAAAATGCCAATAAGGAGACAAAGAGGAAATATTTTAATGACTTCTCCCGGTAAACAAGAGGCCCCTCAGTCTCCTTCATCTCCCTGCACCCCCCACCCTCCCACCTGTCCTCTCCTCTTCTCCTCCACCTGTCTATTCTCGCAGACTGCCGCTGACTGTCGGAGACGCCGCCGTGCGATGAGCTCTGACTGCGAGCTCGGGCTGGTTTTGGGACGCTGGGCCGTAGTGACAAGTGCTGTCCTGGCCCTGCCTCGCCCCCGTCTCCGCGGTGACGCCGAGTTTGTGGAAACTGGCTGTATCCACGGTGACAGGGCTGTCAGGGGCTGTTGAGGGCGAGTAAGAGAGGAAACACCTGCCCGTTACCTAACTGGTGCTGGGAAGAGGTCGACATATGGTGCTTTACAGGTGACTAGGAAAGTCACATTAACCAAACTCAAGGTAAAAAAAGGTGGAGGAGAATACTGTGTTGTAGTTTTATTGTACAAATACTTTCTTTACTTACTGTAGGTGAAAAGCAAAAAAGCAAATCAAACGAAGGAAACATAACAAGACATGAATGAAGAAAAGAAGGAAGGAAGTCCAAACAGAATAATGGAAAGAATGAAAAAATTAAGAAATTAGGAAATAAATAATGCCAAAAAGGAAAGCCAAATTTAGAATTGAAGAAACATAAAAAGAAAGGATTCAAGAAAAGAAGGAAGTAAGTTTGGAAGGTAGGAAACAAGTTAAGGAAAGAAGATAAAAGGAAGAAATAAAGAAAGTAATGAGGAAAGAAGCCAAAGATAAGAAGTCAAAGATAAGAAGACAAAGAACAAATGTATAAAAAAGTGAAACTTTAAGATGGATTGAGACATGAAAGAAATGAATGCTGAATCTTGAATCTAGAAACATTGCGTCTTCTCTCATTCCATATGAACATAACCAACCAGCCATATACACACTGAACTGGAAAAAGTCATCCGGATGTTCTGTACGGTAATGACAGTAAATTCATCCTGATTGAACGGTGAAATAAAAATAAAGTGTCACCATAGGACCATTAGATAAATGCAAAATAAAGCCATAAGTGCCATAATCACCAGTGTGCAATTAAATATGAAATGAAAATGTCAGAGGAATAGACACCAAATGGCCGTAACTGCTGTCCCGTATCAGCATCGCCAGGCCGGAGTAGTAAAGCTCATGTTTGTTTGCTCCTCTCCATTTTACTGGTGTGTTTTTACGGTCGGGGCTCAATCATATACAGTATCTTAACGATGATGGTAATTAGACAGCGGGCTGCAGTGATGATTTAACCACACCAAAACATATTGAAGCCCGGTGATGGACTGTAGGAACGCTGGAGGAGAAAATCAGAGAAAACTGAGCGAGGAGGCGCATTGATCTGCGGGTCATAAACAGCTCGGGGTCAGAGCCATGAGCTGCTCTTTGGGTTGGTTAATACAATTACTCTGGCTTTGCTCTGTGGCTTCATAAGCATATAAACACCCCCTGTGGCCCTGTATTAATACACCAGGCGATATCAATGATAAATAAACCACAGAGTTGCACGTGTGTGTTTGTGTGTGAACAAGCAGGTGGAGTAATGATTAGATTTCCATTAGTAAAAGGGGTAATAAACACCCAGTGTGTGTGCGTGTGTGCACGTGCATACGGGATTGTTAATGTCCGTGTGTGTGTGTGTAAGAGGTGAATTAAAAGCGCATTGACTATGTGGCAGCACATGCTATATATTAAGGCCAGGCACAGCCGGCCTGCCAGCGACTCAAGCTAGAGGAGCTATTCATCTTCTGTAGAATGCTTCTGCCAAGGCACACAGGGGATAGGACCCCTCTCCCTCCATAAAACCACGGCCCCCACACGCCCACATCCCTGTCCACCTAAGCATGGACCCCTCCCCTCTGTGCACATAATCAAATTAATTAACATTGCTAAGATCCCACACTCATTAATCTATCCACAGTGGTCAGCAAAAACGAGGCCGGCAGGGAATAAGTTTGGCCATGGCACTGATCCGAGAAGTCAAAGAAGGATTCTGGTTGTTGGTTTTTACAGTCTCATGTTGTTCTGTTTTTGTGATATTTTTTGTTTGGGAGTTATTTGAACTTCTTTTTTAAAAGCTCCTGCTCGGGTTTGAATCTGAGCAGGAGCTGTACCTTCTGTACAAGAGGTTGGACCCAAACGCAGAGAAAAGAGGGAGGCAGGAATAGATATCAAAAACTAAGCTTTTAATTGAGACAAAGTGATGACAAAAACAGGGGGGACTAGACTAGGCTAAACAAAACAACGAAAATAAAGAAAACTGAAAGAGTACAGACCGGAGGGCACGAGGAACAAGAGCAGGAACGCAGGTAGGACCTCGGGGAAACCAGACAGGAACATAAGCGACGATCTGACTAAGAACACAAGGGGAAGACAGGCTTGTACAGTAACACACAAGACTAATGACAAAGACTGCATGGGGCCTCACCTCGCGGAGGGGTCCTTATCTTGCGGAGGGGTCCTCATCTTGCGGAGGGGTCCTCATCTTGCGGAGTGAGCCTTACCCGATGCGCAAATGTGGCGCACCGTTACGCGTTTATGCGGCGCAATTACCTCACTTCACCACAGTTTCGCCGCTGCGAGGCTCCGGCACGCTCCACCAGCACCCCCTTGAACTACACTGACTGGTTCAAGGGGCCGACCATGCTCATTTCAGGTTCATATTTCTATTTTGTGCCTCTACTGTGAGAAGTTTACATGCTTTAATGTTCAAAAGGTTTTTATTTTTCTCATACTGGCTGTGCTGAAGCACCTCTTCTCACCCTCTGTCTGAAACCAGAGCCCAGTCTGATTGGTAAGCTGGCCACCTCTGTTGTGATTGGTCAACTGCAGAGATGTCCCACCCTTAACCCTGTCGAATAAAATGTGTTGGAGCGCTACCCAATAGAAGCCCTAGGGAAAACCCCCAAAAGCATAGGGCCCCTTTAACGCTGAAGAAAAACTGTTTATCTAAATAGTGTTGGATACAATGAAAACTTTAGAATACTAACAAACAATGAAATAATAAATGAAATGCACAAATAGCATAAATGAGTATGTTAAGAGTGATTAAGTCACTATAAATACTATTTGAACACTTTCTATGTCCCGACAGTAAACCCCCCTCATGTGAACATGACCCTCAGGAATCAAACAATTCAATTTCCAAAGATCAAGTGTGTGAGACAAACAATTAAATGAAACTTGCCCTGTCTGTCTTGTTAATCCTCTCAAGCTGTTGAGTTTATTTTGGAGCATAAGTGTCTCACCTTTTTGTAAATGTATTAATATATGAGACTGCAAGGATGCCGGCGCTGTACCTGCTAATGAATTCACTTGAGTGAGCTGATAGAAGATTGATTAATTCATGACAGGAAGTTGATACTCCTAGCTCCGGGGGTCCCTTGTGGCCCATCTTCCCCTATACCTGTACCTCCTTGCTATCTCAGTGTTGTTACACCACCACCACCTCCTTATCTATCTTTGCTCACTCTCGCTTATTAATTAAAACTTCTGAGAATTAAACGATATTTATTTTCAGTCTTGGTTTGGTCTCTAGTGAAACACACTCAAGGGTACAGCACAAAGAACAGGAGGCAAACGCGAGAAAGAAGAGTGAGGAAAGAAGGTGAGATGTGGAAAAAAAAGGATGTGGGATGACGGAGTTTTTCCACCTGTGCCGGAGCGGAGGCTCAGCCAGAGAGGAGAGCGCCTGTGTTGATCCCTCTCTCCTCTCCTCAAACAAGGGAAGATTTGAGCAGATTTCCCCTCCACGTCTGGAGGAACACATCCCTTTCATCCCTCTCACGTCTCCCGTTTATCTCTCCACTCTTCCGGAGAGCACCTCCAATCCCTCCACCCCACCCCCAAAGCCTGCAAGAAGGGGGAAACCCTGTTTGTGAAGACTCCAGTAAGCCTCCCACTGCACGCACACACACACACACACACACACACACACACACACACACACACACACACACACACACACACACACACACACACACCATGCAAATGCATGCCCTATAGCTCACCTTTACAATAAACCTCAAAGGGGAACACCACCAATATGACACTTCAAAGTGTGTTTACAGTATGTTTTTGTGATACAATGCTATATTAAGCCTTTTGTGCGAAGAAGGAGCTGCGTAAATCATGATATTGCTTTAAGTTATGTCACTTAGTTCTGTGTGGGATAGAGCTGAAGAATACAGGATTGAAAAGAAAAAGACTTAGCGTGTGGAGTTCGCAAGAAATGAGCTAACCAGCCCTTAGCTGACTGAAACTCTGAAGGAAATGTCAGCTGTCGAGTTGCATTGTGGGTAATATAGGTGGAAGGTGAAAGGTTGTACTGTATGTTTAATACTACTTAGTTTTAAAGAGTATCACAACAATGTCATAAGAGAATATACCGTAGAATTAAGGAGTACTCTTTAACAGTAAAACCAAGTCTAAAATGCTGTTTGAAGACCGGATAAAACCTTTTTACCGTATAATATATGGGCTCTTTATTAATTTCTTTAAATAACCTAGGCGTCCTTAAAAAATGTCTAAATGTGTTGACTCAACAACAGTCAAAAATAGTGTCACAGTCCAAAAGACAATTCTGTACACGCAAATGTTCACTGTGTTCCCTTTCGTTCTATAGAGCTCTAAAACTTCCTAAAAAAAAAAAAGTACAAGACTGCATTGACACCAACACTGCTGCATACATGTGAGTCCTTGAATACACACGTAGGAACCTAAAAAGCTTATTTAGGATCCCTCCGTCTTCGACCAAAACATAATCTGTGTATCTGGAGTGTAAAAACTCCTGAGAAACTGGAGGTTTAAAAAGCAGCTAAAAAGAAGCTGAACACACACAGACACACACAGTCACACCAAACACAGTCAATATGGCTTACTTGAAATCTGAGTAATATTATAGTCTGCTTGTCATCTCCATTAATGTGCTTTGTGAGTGAGTGTATCATTCTGGACCTATTTCCAACGTGTCTGACTACCTGGTCACTGAGGCTGGACTGTGTGTTTGGTAAGGATCGGGGAAGGTGTGTGTGTTGTGGGGGTGTTGTGTTGAAATGAAACTCCCAACACCAGGGGAAAGCTTTGTGTCCCCCTCTCCCCTCCCCTCTTCCCCAGCCCCCCGGAGAGGCAGCGGAGTCATTTGCTCAGTCTTATGATGTTGTCACGGTGTGTTAGTGGCGAGGCCCTCACGCCAATCCGGCCCCCCTGCCGCTCGCCGCCTCACCATCCCTCCTCCCCTCCCCACCGTGGCTCGCTGACCCCCCCTCCCGACACGAGCCCTCTCCCCCCACCCCTCCCCATCTCTCGGTGGTCAGAGCAGGGGAGAGAGCTGCTGACGCAGGCCGGCAGAGGTAACAAGCTTACCTGCGGATAATCTCCTAAGAGAAATTTCAAGGGAAGAAATAAGAGAGCTAGAGAGGGTGGGAGACAGAGAGAGGGACAGAGGCAGGAGGGATGGATGGAGAGAAACTTAGCGAAGTTTTTAGTCCCTGAGTTGCTGCGCCAAGCACTTCCTTTTCTCCAGGCCAACTTCCCCTCCATGGTCAAGCACTTACTGCTCTCACAATGCCCCCACTGAGGAGAGGGGAGGAGGGGGAGGAGGGGAGAGTAAGTGAGGCGACATGAAGAACTTTAAAAAACATGCAGAATGTTGAATCTGATCTCTCATTCGATAAATTCTCAGTCTCGGGGGGAAAGACCAGACATTTAGTGCCAGAGAAATAATGTGAATTAATTGTTATTTTGAGCTTTTAAAGCCAGAAACATAAACAGTATGTAAAAGACTTGGCTCAGCTCTCAGAACAGATACATGTGGAAATATTAGACCTGCTGTTGGCAAGGGCTTCCACTAAACACTATTTTTATTATCGATTAATAGAACGTCTGATGTGAAGTCTGTAATTGTCTTGTTTTGTCATTTGATACCCAAAGATATTTGATTTATTATGATATAAAACAGTGAAAACATCTGTATTTGAGAGGCTTAAACATGTATGTTGTAATGTTAACTTTATTATTTCAAATCATGTGGTTTTGATAAGCAGCGTTGAAGCCTGCATTGTGACGCATAGAATGCACAGAACAATATGACAAATATATGCTAATGTTTAACTCAACATAGAGCCAGACACAGATTTAACATGCTGACTTTTTAATTTGCTACAAAATATTGTGCATCTTATGATTCACCCAAAATCATAATCATATAAATACTGTAAACATGATTTGTGGGATTTTCCTCCCTACAAACAGTAAACAAATCAGCCCATGTTACAGAATCATTATATTTGCGCATCTTCAATGAATCAATCTTACAATCAAAATATCTGATGATGTCTTGTTTGGTGAACAAAATCAAAGATAGACTGATTAGAGACTAGTTTTATATCTCTGTTTAATGTTCTTTTGTATTTATTATTATTATAACGTTTTGTGCAATAATACGACCCCATTTTAAAAACTCCTCCTGCATCACTTTTTTGTACTATCTTGATCAATTATGATTCCAACGTTTTGTTATATCAAGCATATATTTATTTTATTGTATGTTAAATGACATGGAGGACAGGTAATCTAAGACCTGTCTGTATCTCTCACTCCTATGTTCAGCATATAAAGGTTGGATATTTGGCAATACCTTTCTCTTTACAGACTAACTGAGCTGAACAGGTTCTTTGTTTATCCTGCACTTTGCATGTGATGTTGAGAATTCAGAATAATGAATCTGGACATTTGCATTAAGAGTTTTGTCCTCTGAAACTCTGAGGTTAAAACTGAGACAAAGAAATGGTAAACCACCGGAGAAGTGGAGAGATTAAAAAAGGCAGTGAGTCGGACCAGTGAACCGAAGGTGTGTGTGTGTGTGTGTGTGTGTGTGTGTGTGTGTGTGTGTGTGTGTGTGTGTGTGTGTGTGTGTGTGTGTGTGTGTGTTGTGTGTGTGTGTGTGGCCTGTTGGATGAGGATTTAATCTGCTCAGTGCGTCCCTATCTTTTTTACTGAAGCTGCGATAATCATCTAATCTACATTATTCCTCTTCGCCTCTTTGTCGGTATAACAGATGACAATAATTTATTCAGAAGAGTTTATTCTTCTCAAAGCTCTTATAGTATAGGCCTTCCTTAAAATGTTCAAAAAGCCTCTGAGAGGTTCATTAAAGCCCAATAGATATCATTCCACTTTCTCCATACAGGTGCACTGATCCAAGACTTGTGGAGTGACAAGGGAATAACCCCTCACTGGCTTCCCACCCAAAAGCGCAAACATATTTTACCCCATGAAGTAGTTTGGGTGATATATTTGAATCTTTAATATAATGGACTAGATTAATAGTTGGCCATCAATATTGACTCTTAAACTCAGAGCAGCAGAGGTCGAGTCCCGTCTCTTCTGGTGGACCACCATGGGACCTTATTTTAGAAAATATGTATAAAATAGTTAACGGTGAGATCTAAAAATATGTTTGATCCTTTTTGGTCTTTGAGAAGAATAACATGTATTACATTTGTTAATTTAAAACCAAAAACAAGTTTGTTGTAAAATTGTCGAGGTATACAACATTGAATGTATTGTATGTAATGAGGAATATTACACACACAAAAGTCAGCTTTTAACTTTGCAACTTCTGCTTGAGCACTGGGACTTGCACAAGTAATTCTAAAATCCATTCACTTGTGTAAAAAGAACAGGCTCAGGGTACCTGTAAGCCATGTCAGTGACCCAAACATTTTTTTAACCATTTTGTTCCAAAGTTCACAAAAATTGAGCAGACCATCCAATATTTGGACGATTTTATTTACTTATCCCGGCAATTCCAATATAATTAAGTGATTTTGACTATAAATTTAACCAAATACTAATACTTGTGTCTGACAGTTCTCATCGACCTCCCTATAAAACCTTGCGATTTAAAATCTCTATGAAACACTATTAAATAATTTCATAACTTACATTTTGATGGTCAATATTTGTATTTTATTTCCCTCCAAATAAGAACGTAAAAAATCCCCAACAAAATCCTAGAAATTGCATTATTTTCTTTATTCACATCCCATTTTCTCTTGCGCTCAAGTCAATCTGCTTCTATGAAGCTTAAATCCAGGACCAGCATATGTTATAGGATCATAAATATCATATTTCTTTACTCTCTTATGCGTTTCATATCCATATTTCCCTGACAAAACGTCCTGTTGTAAAGCGTTTAGGAGCTGTTTGAGGAGGGTATTTAAAGGGATGAACTCTAATTCAGACACACTGTGCACACTCTTACACTCGCCCTGTGTGTTGTATACCCTGCAGCCACAACACAATATGATAATGCCCATGTGAATAGCGAGGGGAGTGGGTATGGTAAAATGATAAATTATGATAAATAAGGCCATAGCATAGGCATGAAGGAGGGGAAATAACCAGTCTAATGCACCATGGTGTTGGTGTGTGTGTGTGTGTGTGTGTGTGTGTGTGTGTGTGTGTGTGTGTGTGTGTGTGTGTGAGTGTGTGCGTGCGTGTGTGTGTGTGTGTCCTGCTGAACAGAGCCTCGCAACATCACAGGCCAGGACTGTTGACAAAAGGAAACAGATTGGATAGAGAGTGAGGGGTGTGCCTGGAGGGAGGAGGGGGATGAAAAGGCCGTCTCCCAGACATATATTAACCCCTGACTCCCCCCGACACCCGGAGTCTGATCCCTTCAGCTCACCCGTCACAGATCTAGCGTAGCAGGACCTCCTAACGGGGCGAAAATATTAGCTTGATGCTGCCAGAGAGCGATAACATCCACACAACATCACAGCAACACTGACACAACCTCAGCCTCAGACTTTACTCGCCCTGTCAGCTGACTGACCTTTTTGTTTTTATATTTTGGAAATCAAAAAAGGCATTGCATTTCTGTAACTGAAACCTGCTCAGTGTGAACACCTGCTGAAGAATAGAGATATTAAACACACTCTCTAGGAGTCGCTATGGCAATCAACAACAAATCGATCAATCCCATTGGACACGCTGATGCTCGAACTAACGCTTCATGTCCCCATTGACCGGCTCACACCACACACACAGCCTACAGCCCTCACTGCTCGGCCTGTTTGTGTGTGTGTATTGCCACTGAACAACAATTGTTAATAAAAACACACGCTACTAGCTAAATTTTAACGCAATGAGCTGCACACAACCAGACTGAAGATTAGTAAGCAAAAGTTATCACGGTCCCCTTTCACGCCAAAAGTTAAAAGCGGTGGTTTTATTGGAGAATTGGAATACACAGAATAAAGCCAAAAATATAAGTCAATAGGGGCCTTTAACTTAGTAAAAAAATACAACTAATGCACTGGTACTGTGGCACTCAAACTCTAGCTTGTTTGAAAAATGCACATATCATTGATCAGAGTTTCAATACACTTCAAGGTTGCATCATGAGTAATTATTTACCTGGTCTATAAAAGGTCAGAAAAAGTCCAAAATGCTTTAAGAATTCTGATGGGAAATCTTCAAAGTGCCTTTTTTATCCAGCCAACACTCCAAAACCCAGATACATTCAACTTACAATAACACATGGCAATGGGAGCAGCATATTTTTAAGGTTGGGAAAATAGTACCTGGTAATGTTTTACCTAAAAGCAAATTGATACATTTGTTGCCAATACACTTCCTATAGAGTAAGCTATTGATTTATCAACTTATTTTAACTCTAATCCACCTATTGTCACTTTGGGTTAGACACTTTGGACAAAAGCAGCAGCCATATGAATGTAATTGTATGAATGTTACTGTACTATGTAAATACATTTGCAACTCTTAACAGGCGGCAGATATCACAACTGTCACTCACCCACACCGCTGTGATGGCAGGTAACACAGTATTTGTACATTGAGCTGATATGTTTGGTGCGGGTGTCATTTGTGTGGCTTCATGTGGAGAGCCCACTCACGACCCCCCCCCCCCCCCCACCTCCTCACAGTGTGGTTTGGTTCCCTCCCTCAGGAGCGGAGTTCAGACACATAATCCACCCCGTTAATTGGCCCCCGATGACACTAGTGATTCAGGTACGCAGAAATACATACTCACACTACTGTGCTCACTACACACAGAGGTAGGAGTGATCACACACACATTTATACACACCAGTGGAAAAGGCATATAATGTAAGCTGCAGTTTGAAATACAGTGGGAACTGCAGCCACATGTACGTGAATCTGAATGGTTTTGTCTTCTCTAGTAATGCATATCAAACATATTTCTAATGTGTCCATTTATCTTCAGTATAACTGCGAAGTAGATAAAGTTGGAATAAGATGTCTGGCGAAAGGTGTTTTCTTATTTTGTTAAGCTTTGATGAGATTGATAGTTTTCATTTTTGCATCTTACAATTAATTTATCTGAATATTTATCACTACAATAAACATTATTACATTTTATTTGACTGTACAACATTTCATTTTACATTCTGTTCATTCTATTTACATGTATATAGACTCTTGCCTTAATTGGTCACTTACAACGTTCTCTGCATTATTTAGCTTATTGTATTTATTTATTTTTCTGACATGTATATAGTTTATTTAATCTGCATTACTTGCACATTGGTCTTGCTACATAATCGGGACTATTTTATTCTACTGTATTCTACTCTGGTTTATTTTTGCACTATTTCAATTGTTTTGTTTTAATTGTCTTATTGTTTCATGTCCTATATAACGCTGCCATAACTACACTGTAGCTACTGTCTATATGACAATAAAGCCTTTGAAATTTGAAAATTTAATTTTAAGGGAATAACTATAGAGAACTACTCAAGTTCTTATTTGGTGATTAAAAACATTCAGACAGCTTTAAAAAGCCTGCAATAATGTCATTAAATCAAGATTATTTCAAAAGTTCAAGTCCAAAAATGTTCTGTTCATCCATGTTTTAGAGGATGAATAAATTAAAACATTTTAATTTTAATCAAGAGATTTCAGATTTTATAATAAAATCAACAATATCATAAAATGATAATTATTGATATTGCGTCACAATTATTGGTAGCAACCGGGCTTCCATGAGACCATATTACTTTATAATATATTCAACAAAGATGATCTCCTGTAATGTGAATTATTCTAAATATGACAGGTGTCTGCTCCCATATTTTGAGAGATGCTGTTCCACATCCTGTCACTTCCTCCCTCTCCTCCTCCGCCTCCCCCGATGGGTCAGTTTGCTGAGGGCAGCAGTTTTAGGACGTCCTGTGAGCGCTTGGGTAAACCCGGCTCTATATATATGCAAATCTCATTCATTCCCCTTCCAGAGCGTAATTGACAATCTATGAGCGTTATTGATCAACATGAGGATGTCTCCATACACAGCTGACTGTGGATGTGTGTGTTTATCTGTTTATGTGTGTCTTTAGAGACTTTTAATTTGGTTAAAATAGGGGGGCAAAGACCCTGAGGTAATCTAAAGAAACATACCTGTGTGTACCTGTCAGACAGTGTGTGTGTGGTATTAGCATTTTTTCTTCAGGTAATTTTAATGATTAATGTACTTTCCTTTATTAGGAGCTGTTGTCTCATTGTAACCTTGTTTGAACCAAAATGCCCTGTTGGCTACTTGAGACCAGAAATGTGCAGAACGTTCTCGAAGAAGAGGAAGAGAAAGAAGAAGGAAACCAGAGGATTGCTTGAACATCAAGTTTAGATTGGAGTTACATGCATAAGTAGGCCTGCATTTAAAGCAACATTAAGTAACTATAGGTTACTTACGTAACCCCAGTTCTCAGAGTAACATGAAGCGAGATGTCTCACTATGGGATGCGCTTCATCGCGGAGCAAACAGAAGCATCAATCTCATTACGCCAATCCTGATTGGCTGGTGGTCTTGACGTCAGCGTCAGGGAATCCACCCCCTATAAGTAGCTTGCGCTACGCCGCATGCGTCATTCAAAATAAGCACCTCTTCTCGCTTCAGAGCACATCTCGATAGATCGTAACCGGGCTAGCTTAACAGTCCACAGACTGAACCCAAAGCTAACTTTCGGTCGACGGGCGCTCGCCGGCTGCTTCTCTGCTTTGCAAGAAGACTGTTAATACTAACACACCAGTTAGTATTGCAAATCGACCTCGCCGTTTTTCTCGGAAATAAGGTA
>NW_011354725.1:30679-34289 GCF_000735185.1 Notothenia coriiceps
GGTTTGGTGATTTTCGAGATAAGCTTGTCTGGCAATGCGGGAGCTTCAATATCCCATAGTGAAACATCGAACGGAGTGTTATGAATGAGAACTATAGGTTACTTATGTAACCCCAGTTCTCAGAGTAACATGAAGTGAGATGTCTCACCAGACGGCCCTCCTTGCTATGGTGAAGCGAGAAGAGGTGCTTATTTTGAATGACGCATGCGGCGTAGCGCAAGCTATTTATAGGGGGTGGATTCCCTGACGCTGACGTAAAGATCACCAGCCAATCAGGATTGGCGTAATGAGATTGATGCTTCTGTTTGCTCCGCGATGAGGCAAATCCCATAGTGAGACATCGAACGGAGTGTTATGAATGAGAACTCCTAAAACACCTTCAAAACAAGAGTCTCTCTATCAGTCCCACTCTGCAGCACAATAATCTGTTATTGCACTGTGAAATCTTAAGTCAGTATTAATATTGAATTGGAAAAAACTACAGTTTTATCCTCAGTTAGTTAAAAAGTTTAAAAAATAACCGCTAACTGCTGCTCACAACAGCTGCCGTAAGCTAGCTGGCTGTTGGCTCAGTTAGCCAGGACTGGGAGCTTGGAGCGCTCAATGAGTAGGGGGTGTTGGTGTTTACACCTTATATATTCAGTCTATAGTTTACAAGGCAGTAGTCTACATTAAACTGAATTCAATAACTTGTTTGTTCGACAGTTGGTGATTGTCCTTCACTGAAGGTATGAACGTAAAGTTGATATAATCTGTTTATAACCTAACTCATTGCTCTAGCACAGTTTGTACTAAAACTTATTTGACTAAATTCTTGGTTGTTTGTTTTCTTTACAATACTTTCATTCCTTTTCCCCTTATTTCTTCCTTTTTACCTCCCTTCCTTCTTAGTGTCACTCATCTCTCCCTTGAACCTTACTGTCTTTTTTAATTTCTCTTCTCTTTTCTTTTACTAATCTTTACTCATTAACTACCGGTACTTGTTTTATTTTCCAGATAGTCTAATGCCATGAAAATAACCCCAAACTCCATGTAAGCTTTATCTTAAATAATAAATTGAATACAGGAATTTAGCTCAAGGCTAATGTCTTATATTGTCTTTTTGCTACTTTGAGTCTTTCTGTACCATTGAAATAAATAAAAGAAACAATTTCAACTAGCAGCTGCTGTGATCTAAAATGTGGGTAACATGCTTTCATTATCCTCTGTAATCTACTTTCTTTCAGGCTGTGTGCTGTATGCCTGTTCAGTAACTTGAACATATGTTAAGACTGTGCTGTGTGAGTGTGTTTTCACATCTGTGCATTTAGCACTCATCTTGCGAACTTGCCCTCTCAGCAAAAGCAGCTTCATGTAGAACAAGAAACGTAGATATATGTACACACAAACACAACTGTGTGTGTGTGAGAGTTCCCATGTGTGTGATCACATGAAGAGGAGTAGGCGATAGGTATTTACCGGCTGACCAGTGTCTCACTGACAGATTGAGATTGGGGGGTTTCGGCACACGGAGGATTTATGGGTGCTCTGACGCCGCTTTGCTCCTAAATTACAGCGGGGCTGGGAACAATGAGATGGCCTGGGAATCAGGTCCGATGCTCTGAACCTCCCCTGGGGTTAACAGTCCCTGACTCAACCCACTTCATTTTACACCTCCAACCAGCAGCTCATCTTCTTTTCCAGCTCAGAGAGAAGGGAGGAAGAGAAAACCGCTTTATCTTTCAAATATTTTTATTTTCCCTGCATAGAGATACAAATCAGATCGCATACATTTATAAAGAAAGGCAACAATTTCCTCTTCCCTATGAATCAAACTATAACCAACTAAATTATACGTTTCCACGATTATTATCATAATTTCTCCAGATTTCCATCCTGCTGCTGCCCTCACTCTGCAGACGGCTGTTGATGTTCGTCCCCCCCTGCAGGGCTGGAGATGGGCCACCTTCATCGATTTCACACCCAAAGCACAGTTAAAGAGGAGAGAAACAGCTGGTCCACTTTCATGTGTGAATGTGTGTTCCGTGTTTATGTGCAAATGTAACCTCTGTGAGCAAAAACCGCATTTAGGTAGACGAGGATTTAGTAACCTGATAAAAGAGTGCATTTAAATTATGCACCCTTATGTAAATGGTTTGCATATGGATTCCAGACACATGGTAATTCCTTGTTCAAAGGTTAAACTGTTATGGCCAATGATATGATTTCATTTGCTTAAGTGGTATTACCATATATATCTAGTTATATGTGTCTCTACAGGAGTAGACAGACCGTATATCTGGTTACTTATTTGATAACGAATCATGATTAATTTAGCCTACATGTTGAGAAAATCGTCACGTACACAGGAAGTAGAGGTCTTCACGGGTCGTCTCAGTGAAAATCATTAATAATGTGCTTTGCCTAAATGACTGCTTTTATGATCAACAGCATTCATCCAAAGTGTTTTGGAATTTGGGGCTCAGTCTATTACAATTCTACGATAAAACCTTAATCATTCAATCGTGTGAGTCAGATTTTCTGATTGCAGCCTTGGGTCCATTGTATCTTAAACAACATCTTCTCCTAAACCTATCTAATTGGTTTTGTTTTAATTTAAAGGAGCCCTATTATGCTAATTTTAAGGTTCATATTTGAAAGTAGTGCCTCTATTGTGACATGTTTGCATGCTTTAATGTTCAAAAAGGTTTTTATTTTTCTCAAACTGCCTGTGCTGCAGCAACTCTTTTCACCCTCTGTCTGAAAACAGAGCCCAGTCTGCTCCGATTGGTTAGCAGGCCTGCCTAGCAGGATTGGTCAACTGCTTATAGATGTCCCGCCCATTAGACTATCACATGTGTTGGAGCGCTAGCTGATAGAAGCGAACGTGTTACTTAGGCCCCATTTACACGGGAACGGAAACGAAAATGAACCAAATTCGATATCAAAAAAGTCATTCGCTCACACGCAATGGGCTCAATAAACGTGTCCGTCCACACAAGACCACTCGACCCGCTGGAGACGCTGTAGTACATATGCCGGGCCTGTAAGTGGCACTGTACTTCCGCCACAAAATACACCAAAAGCAGCGAAGAAGACTTCCCGAGCATGGTTGCCCTTCTGTTTATTCTCCGCGGTGGATTTAGCAGCAGAGGTGGGGAGAGGCAGGGCTCTTTCTCTTTTTCTCCCTCCCAGAGGCAAGTGTGTGCTCCTATTGTAAATACCCCCGGTAGCCCACCAGCAGATGAAAAACACCCACCTCTTCGCTTCTTCCAAGGGACGAGGGAACCGTGCGCAGAGTTTCCGCTAGAATTTTTTTCTTCCGGACAAAATTAGAAGAGTGCCGGTCAAAGGTCTTCTTTGTTATTTATTGAGCTTTAAAACATATTAATAATGACTCTATATAATAATATAAGAATAATACACAGAGCCTCTCTTTTCCTCCCCCTCTCCTGACAGCCCGTCAGTATCCGTCTCATGCAGCTGGCTTATCCAGTAATGAGGGACCCGACAGTAAAAATAAACATATTTATAGCTAGTTTAAGTAGTTTGAGAAGTAATTAAAATAGCTAAGTGTGATGATCTAACTTGAAGTGTGTTCAAGTGTGCACTCGGAGCTATAGGTGATCAT
>NW_011354726.1:0-1513 GCF_000735185.1 Notothenia coriiceps
ATAGCTAACAGAGCTCTAGCGTTACAAACATTGGACTGACGGTCTGATAACATCTAAAGCCCTTCAGTAGTGTTTTATTCTCAGAGTTCAGATGTTTTATTTGTACTCTTTAATATTTACTTATGTGCAATGCCTTGTCGTTTTATGCTGCTGCAAAGCAAACATTTCCCAAATTGGGATCAATAAAGTACCTCTTACCTTATCTGATCTTATCTTATAACATCGCTCCCAGTCTTTTAAAACCCATTACAGTCAAACTTCCCTAAAGACCTTCTGACATCGCTCTCAATGGAAACAAGAATCCATTTCATTCTAAGCATATAAGTTCTCTTCTGAAATAGAGAATCAAAGAATGTGTGGATGTGTAAGTTACCAGTTCAAAAGAGGGGCATATCCAGTATTTCTACTGTTCAAGTTCATTGTTAGTTATATTTCTAAACAGCTTCAAACATCGCTCAAAGCCCTATAGCACGGCTAACAGCTTTTTAAAATCACTGACTTCACTAAAAACCTTCTGACATCGCATTTCACATTCTAACAGTAACAGTCTTTTAAAATCCCTAACAGCCGTCTAACATCACTAACAGTCTCTTTACATTACTAAAAACCTTCTAAGGAACCTATTCATATTCCCAGGTCAACAAAGCTGATACTCTTTGGTGATGCACGCGTCTTTGAGCACTCATTAGTGTTCTGCTTTACGAATGTGTGCTCGCCTCTATTTAATATGTTAGTCTGCTCTTTTATGTTTTGCTTTCATCTGTAGTCACTGTCCCCCTTTTCTGTGTAAATGCTAATGTCCCCGCTGTGGGACGAATAAAGGATTTCACTGAATTAAATAAACTAAATATGCTTCCCAACCATTAGGCCCTTCAAAGTAAATCAGGGAGCATTGTTGGTGTTACAGGAGAGGCTTGCATGTTTGTGATTGGGATCCTGTGATGGTGTTTTGTAGCAGGCAGGAAGGAGAGAGTTTATTATGTTCATGTGTGCATGAGAAGGACTGCTGGGACTGTTTGATCCGCACCATTAACTCCTGAGTGTCGCTGCACTTTCCCCCAATGTCGTTTACTCTCATGCTCCCGTATCTCTTCATCTGGTTATCTGTTTATCATGCAATCTCTTCCCATTGTGTCTGTACGATTATATTATGAAACAATACATACATTTCTGCTCGTACAATGCTACACAGGTTGGTGCAATAAGTAAACATTAGCCACCTTTAGCTTAGCGGTGGTGACGTGAAGTCATGTGACCGTGCTGTAGTTCCTTTATAGCCCAACATTAGCCTCCTTTAGCTTAGCGGTGGTGACGTGAAGTCATGTGACCGTGCTGTAGTTCCTTTATAGCCCAACATTAGCCTCCTTTAGCTTAGCGGTGGTGACGTGAAGTCATGTGACCGTGCTGTAGTTCCACCCAGGCTGTTCAGCATCTTCTTTAAACTTCCAACACAAATCTATTAATAATCATCAAACTGAATTACACATGAATTCCATATAAAAATGGTCCACAA
>NW_011354727.1:0-2453 GCF_000735185.1 Notothenia coriiceps
GCAGCTGTCTTGGTGAGTGACCGGCGTTAGCTACAGTTAATGTTAGCTAACGTCAGTCACATTACAACATTGTGAAGTTAGCTATCATATATCAGGCTATAACTAAAGTAGTATTGATAATATAGTAGCGTTACTGGCAGGACTGTTGATACTGATCCATAACAGAAACTAATGCGCAAGTATCAGCCGTATCTCACGTTACCTAATGCAACTCCACACTACGGTGGTGTGTACCGGAGGGGAGACGCGAGATACGGCTGATACTTGACTATCTGGCAGAGAAAGGTTGTGGAGCCTCCGTTGATATGTCGTTGTAAATGGCTTGATGGAAAGCTGGTGTGTAGTCGGGGAGGGTGCACAGCTGATTGCAGCAGGTGAGTGGAGGTTGAGCCGGGAGCCAGGAGTGACAGCCACCACGCACACACAAACAACACAGACAGGGGGAAACAAACAAACACAAAGGAGACGGCTGGAGCAGTACAGCCACCACAGCGTTACCTAATGCAACTCCACACTACGTCTTACGGTGCCGTGTACCGGAGGGGAGAGAGAGAGAGCAGCGAAGGGCAGCGAAGTGGGGGGGAGAGAGAAGTAATACGGTTTCCTGATAAAGCTGTGGAGAGTATGTGCTGCAGGGAGGTGGATGCACAACGCACCCAGGAACGAACGCTAGCTCCGGTCCTTTTCCCGTGAGGGCTGTGGACTCGATGTCCTGACAGGCTGGTATTTGTGCAACCTGCACAAACACAATACTGCACCATGATTACAAATGGTGAAATACAATGTAAAACTACCGAAAAATTCCAGCTCACTAAAACACAACCGCTCAACTCAACGCAACTACTAACTATACCCGCGGTCAGAGAGCGGAGATGTGTCCCCTGTGTGATGTAATATGACGCGTTTGACGTACCTTAAAAAAAAGCCGTTTTTAAGAGCAGAGCTCAAAATTGCTCCTTTCCCTCTGAATTCCTGCCCTTATGTCTCGTAAAACATATCAAATCCTACATTCACTTTTTTAATTGTAATTTTCAAGCAAGTTTAAGCATAAATGTAAAAAAAAAAAAAGCCTGCAAGATGCTCTTTAAGGACAAGAGCAAAAGGCACTGTGTATCACACTAGTTGTCAGCGCAGATATCAGACAGAGAGAACGTCCTGACCAGGCAAAGAGAGAGGAGGAGGTAGAGGACTGCAGATGAAGAGTTGCACACACACGATGCTGTGTGAGGACTGCAATGGTTCTGTCAGTATAGAGATCTTGTTGTCAACATGTTATGAGACTATGTGTTCATTAAGTAAAACTAATTCAGGGTTCCCTTTATTGCTCTGACTGGCATGTGTTTCATAAGGTTCACTCTTTGATAAAGTAAATGAGACGGTTCATATTTATTTTGTTATTTTGTTTCAACACAAAGCTTTCAGTAATTGTGTTCATGGGTTGATTTTTTGAGTGGAAATTAGTAACGCTTTTCCTTTATGCTTTCTGCCAAACACACTGTCTGCTGGAAAGGAACTTGCATTGTATGACTAAAACTGACTAATTGCAGAGGTTTTGCTATTTGCAAGTGAAATGGATTAATAATGATTTGTTTTGTCTTGGTTTTGTTGTCAGGCTTATATTTATTTTCTAATGTCAATATAGGTGATTGGCGTTGTGGCTCCTGTTGTTCTACAACAATTTACACACCCCTGTTTGAGTTAAATACAAGTGGACACTAATAAAACACGAGAACAAAAAGATCCTACTGCTTTAAGGATCCAAATTTTCTTTATCAAAACAAATATATTTGTTTTTTGCTAAAATAACATTGAAATAAATAATAATTTAGAAAAATTAATGAAATTAGAAATAAAGGTCTAGCAGCGTGTATGTTTTATCTGGATGTGTGCGGTGTATCAAAGAACTCGATGGCTGATGAAATTCGATTTTCCAGAAACCTCAGTGCTTTCTGTAGAACATGCAGGGAACAGTTCTGCATGTAAATTACAAAACTGCTCCGAGCTTTCAGGGCTGACAGTGTTACCCACTGCTATTCAAATGAACACTGCGAAATAAGAAGTAAAAGTGGCGGAAAAAAACGGAGCATGAGTGCAGATTACAGTTCAACCTTAAAGGTCCCCTATTATGCAAAATGCACTTTTTGATGTCTTTTATATACCTAAATACTTGTACCTAATGTGTAAGGAGACTCATAAAATACAACCCTCTCTCTTTTCTTCATTACCAACATCTCTAAAAACGGAGGTACAACGGAGCTGATCCAAATTTGCTGCGGACTTGGCGTCATATGGGAAATGCGTGACGTGTTTTGGAAGTAATATGGTCTTTGTTTACATTAGCAAGCATCGCTAACACTCAAAGCTAACCTGTACTGGAGAGAATATGTGTAAAGAAGCAGGATATAAAAGGTACTGTCCTTGTGGTAAACCTGCGAGAGAGAAAGCGCTTGAGC
>NW_011354728.1:0-2060 GCF_000735185.1 Notothenia coriiceps
TTAGATGCTGTCTGGTGAATTCTCTAGACTGAATTATAAGATGAACCACCACAATATTATATTGTACAATTTCAATTTTATTCTTCATTTCACTTCTTCTTTGTGTTTGCTGGTTCAACGACTAATAGTCTTTCACTGAAAGTGTCAATGTCTGACTCGTCTATGTCGGACTCATCTGAGTCGTCAAGAGCTTCAGCCAAGCGCTTCTCGCCAGCAGCCACATTCTCTGCCTCAAGTCCGAGCTTGTCAGATATGGCCTCCTGGCGCACATTCTCCTCCTGCTCGGCTTCCTGATCCATAAGAACCAGGTCTTCATAGAGGTCGTCCACTATCTCCTGCTCCTGCTCCTTCTGCCACGGGTTGAAGCCAGGGCGACGAGTCCTATTTCCTCAGGTCCACCACTTCTCCACGGCTCCGGCAGCATCAAAGTTGTCCATTGAGGGGCCCTCAATGGAGGAAAACATCAGGCGGATGAGCAGCTCAGTACCCAGACAGGAACGCCAGTCGTTCTTCACCCTCTTCATGCAGCTGAACCCCAGCTCACACACTGCAGTGTTGATTGCCAGAACAAGGTATACTTCAAACAGTATTGACAGCCCCTTACACTGTTTGCATCTCTCAGTGTCACACAGGATGCCAGAGAAGATCTGTGGCATTCGAAGTGTGCGGGCTGTTGCATAACTCTTGTAGAGGATTAACTCAGACTTCAGCATTTTAGTTGTAACACTGTGCTCGTCCATCAGGGGCTGATAATGCTCACAGATATCAGCAAATTCTTGTTTGCCATAGGCAGCCAGCTCCTGTCTGTCAGAGGGCCACTGACTGGGGTTGAAGATGACACATTTTGAAGGGACACTCCCTTTCTGGAGATCTTGGAATCTTTTCTCCAGGTGCTTGATGAGCACATCTGCAAACACATAAAAAATGTCAAATTATAATCCCTGTCTCTGGACCACCATAAAAAATCCTTTATATCATAACAAATGTGAAATGATATTCCTGTCTCTGGACCACCATAAAAGAATTATCTATTAAAACATGTTATGCCCATATTTACTTATGAAGAAAAAATTATTGGGCACATACCTATCACTTTCTTCTGGAGAAAGAGAATCTGCCCTTCGTTGACATACTTGAGTTTAGTCCCTCGGAAGAGGCCGGTTTCTGAGACTGCATCAATGACCTCCTGCATCCCCTCAGTTGGTTGGAACTGCAGGTCCACTAACTTCAGTGAGCATGTCTCCAGGGCTTCCACAGCATCACATACAGTCAGGCTGTCCTTCTGGAAGTTCAGTGACAACTCAGAGAGGGCTTCAAAAGTGTCCCGCATGAAATAACTGAAAAGTACATTGTCATAGTCCATGAGGAAGGTGAGGATCCTGTACGCCCTTCCTTGCACCTTTGGGCTTGGCTTCGGTCTTCTCTCAGTGCTTAGGATATCCTGGAAGTAGGTCACGAATACCGCGTAGCTTTCGCACACAATCTGCAATAAAGATAGCAATTTTATATTTTCTATGCTGATGAGATTTAATTATCTATTAAATATTTGTTTAGACCTACCTTGTTGGCTTTGTGTATGTATGGGAGAAATCTCACCCCAGCAAGGTTGGTTGGCTTCAGCACTTTCTCCTCCAAGGCCTCCGCTACCAAACGCAGCTCATGTAAGGCTTTTGGGCTGATCTTATCGTGCTTGTAAAGCCACTTAAGGTTCTGATGAATTGCCTTGAGCTTGTCAAGCTCCTTGAGGCTGTCAACGAGCCCCCTCTGTTACGAACTCAGACACTTAGGATGTAGGACCCAATTGCACGACCCGGGAGACAGAGGTAAAGTATTTGTAAGATACTTTATTTTCCAATACAGCAGTGAACAACAAAAAGGGTAACTATCAACCTCTAGTCGAGATGACAAAAATAGCGAACAAAAAATGAAAGCGCTCACGTAGTGAGGAATGAAACTTTTCACGTGCACAAGAAACATCAACCTGAACATAGCGTAAGACAATACGAACTGACAAAGAACACTGTGAGACAGGTGAATTTAAGCACAGGGTAATGAGAACC
>NW_011354729.1:0-1248 GCF_000735185.1 Notothenia coriiceps
ATAGGGGAGAAAGGGAGAGGTGGTACACACACACACACACACACACACACACACACACACACACACACACCCTAGTCAGCCACAAGTCTCTTACTTTAAGAGTTGCGTGTTTCCCTGCAAGTAAATGGGCTGAATATTGATGGGAGCATGCTAAAATGCTAACTTTCGGCTGATGGATAATTGAGTTTTGAAAGACTTTAATATCTCTTTAACTCTAATATTTCCATAGATCCTATCTCAGATCACCTCAATACTAAATTTGCATGGACGAAATAATGTATAGTACATTTTATATTTATAAGAAAGAGACATTGTACGCGTTTATGTTGAGCATTTCACAAAAACCTGCTATGAGTTCCAAGAAGCTCTACAGTAGATGCTTTTGCATTAAAGAGCTGATTGCTGGGCAGAAATAGAACGTCTTCATCCCTAATGCAGTTTCAAGTGCAGAGCAAAGTGAAGCAGCAGTGACTCTGCAGCTTTCTGTAAATCAGCCTCACAGGAGCTCCTCCTGCTGGGTTGTTGCTAAGCTAACTGCGTACAGACACAATGGAAACACAACCTTAAACTCACCCTGTGGAGAAAGGATACAAACAAACACTTTACATTCACTATTTCTCACAAATACAAGTCTCTCCATGGGGCCAGCGCAGTTGGTTCCTCACACAATGTCTCTACGGAGAACTCTAAACATTTATTGTTGATTATTTTCTGCCTTTTGCTGAAATATTGCTGCCTTTTCATTCAACTGCTTGTTGGACTTTCCATCGCGTATTTATTTGTATTTCCTTTGACTACAGAGGTCGCCATTAGGTGACAATATCTCAAATCTTGCTGCTTACATAAAGGATGGTCAGGTTTCTTAGATACTCCTTGTCAATTACAATGAGTAAGGAATCTTCCTGGACAAAAAAGACCATTAAGCCATGGAAGAAAATGCAACCAACAGATACGTTACATCTTTAAAGGGGACCTATCATGCAAAATGCACTTTGTGATGTCTTTTATACATGTGTCCCCGGTGCGTCGGGGAACTCACGCAGCGTCAGAAAATAAAACCCTCTCTCTTTTCCTCCGTACCCAAATCTTTTAAAAACGGGTGTACAACGAGCGGATACAGATTTCCATCCGCTGTGACGGCGGCAGACCCACAGAGAGTTGCTATCAGAAACAATGCCTGACGTGTTTTGGACGTAATCTCGTCTTTGTTTACATTAGCAAGCCTCGCTAACACTCAGAGCTAACCTG
>NW_011354729.1:1265-4451 GCF_000735185.1 Notothenia coriiceps
TACAAGACATCTATCAATATGTGTCTATACTTCCACCGTTAAACTGTCGTATTCTGCACATTTCTTATTCTATCTACATACATCTTATAAGAGTATAATAAATATGTAATGTGCAGAATACGACAGTTTAACGGTGGAAGTATAGACACATATTGATAGATNTTTTTTTTCAAAATGTAAATCTTTCCCCCAAAATTTCCCTTTTTTTTTTCAAAATTTCAGAATTTGGCTTTTCTTTTTAAATCATTTTGTGACATTCTCACTGAAGAGACTTGCAATCATTTGCCCTAGACTTCTGCTTTCAGACGTAGTTATTCATGAAGTTATTACCCTATCCGATAATAATCCAATGCAGAGGCAATAATGTCATATAATACATTATTTCATATTAAATATTAAATATTTGTATATGTGTATTTATATAGTCTTAAAGTTTGCACCATTCTGCCTCCATACAACATTACTACATCATGAGTTTGACTTTTTCTTTCACAATTTAGGATTCTGACGTCAGTAGGTGGGTGGAAAGTAGAAACTTTGACACACACCTTGTGGCACATTCCCAAAAAGTTTCAGTAACATAAATCCCAACTTATGAAAGATTCATCCCGTTTAACACTTGACTTAACTCTGCCACCTACACCTTGTGGCATCAAACTTTAAAACCCAGCAGCGGCTGCAGCTTTGAGACTTTTTACAGAGATATGTCGGCGTCTCTCACTCTTCCTCAGCTCCTCTGAGATCTCCTCCTCCTCTTCCTCTTCATCCCCAGGGACTGACGTTATTAATTACATCTCCAAAACAGAGGAAAGAAAAAAGGGGGGCAATGTGAAACTTCCGCTACATTCATCTCTGTTAGCGCTGACCCAGATACAGCATGGGATTGGCACCGCTGTGTGTGTGTGTGTGTGTGTGTGTGTGTGTGTGTGTGTGTGTGTGTGTGTGTGTGTGTGTGTGAGCTAATAGATGAAGAACAGCTATTCATGGCATGTCAAGCTGCTTTGCATATACCCACACTTTTTTTGGGATATCTGTATGTGTGTGTGTATGTGTGTGTGTGTGTATGTGTGTGGTCTATCATTACTATCCTTGTGGGGACCTACATATGTTTACACAGTCACGTGTGGGGACTCACCTCCCTTATGGGGACATCATGGAGGTCCCCATGAGGGGAATCATTCATTTTAGGGTGAATACTTGGTAAGGGTTAGGGTTAGGGTTAGGCATGTGTTGGTATGCTTAAGGTTAGGATAAGTCTCCAGTAAATGCATGTAAGTCAATGTAATGTCCCCTGAAGTGATGTATGCATGGTATGTGTGTGTGTTTGCAGTGAGGGGATGATCCTATTATCCTGGTGTTGTTGTTGACTGCTGGCCGTGTCGTGACAACGGAGATTAACAACACTTTGTTTACCCAACACATTGTCCATTATGTGCACTCTGTCGTAAGCTGACTTTCTGCAAAGGGGAAAACCTTTATCAAAGTTTTAAAGTTCTATTTGTATTCATTCGCTAACTCTAAAAGTGACTAACCTGAGATAGAGACTTTGCATAAGTCTCCTGATATTAAGGTTAGCTTAAAAAGGTTCAAAAGGTTAGAACACTTTGGGAAACTCAAAAGTATTTCTTACCTCCATTTACCTTACCACGTTTGAAAACCATATTTTTTAAAGAGAGTGTCCTGAATGTGAGAAAAGAGTTCAAACTGTCTGTGAACTCAATTTATTACTCGCTAAACATTTGCAATTTGCATTAAGAAATTAAAAGCCCAGCAAGAAAATGAGTGTTAAGATAAAGGTGAATCCTTACTGTAAGCTCCTTGTATTTATATATTAAATACAAGGCTTATTAAAGCTCTATTCTTCATTCAAACTGAATCTAAAAGTGTCCGACCTGATATAGGGAGACCGACATTTATTGGAGGCTTGGCTTAAGATATTTAGATTGTCTTAAAAAGATTCAAAAGCTCAGAAAACTGTGAAACTCAAAAGTATTTCTAACCTGCATGTGGGATATTAAAGTCTATAAAGTCTGGGTAACATTTGTGATTTGCAAATGAAAATGTATGTTGCCACGGGAACATGTTCTGATAAATGTTAATCCTTGCTGTAAGCTGCTTGTTAATACATTGCATAATAGGCTTGTTAAAACAGCAGGCAACAGATCAAGCTATCCACTAAACTCTACCGCGGCCCAAAGTAAACTAAACACCTCGGTGTGAAAGTGCTTTATCTCTGAAGAAACGTCCTAACATCACTCTCAAAAGTATAACAGGTGAGTAGCCTGTACCTTAAAGTGGACCTATCATGCTATATTAGAAAAATATATTGTAGGGCAGGGCTTCTCAAACTCCAGACCGAACTACAAATCAATCCGGACCGAACTCTGTGTAACATTATAAAAAAGATAATTCTGATTCTGATGTCAATTAATGTATATTTTCTTGTGTCTGACGCGTTGTGAGAATGAACGTGCATATTTACTTGTGTGCGCGAGCGTGTCACACGCATTGCAGACCGCAAGTTAACCGCAAGTTTACCTTGACTTTCTAATGCCTTTTTTTGCTGAGGTTCAAGGCATTGGCTACAGACAAACAGTGCCATTTCTCCCACTAGTTCAAGCCATCATACTGTATGTATGTATTGAATGTGTGTGTGTATACAGGGGCGCCGTTTGCCGACAGGCAAGGCAGGCAAGTGCTTGGACCAGAAGGGGGCCCCCAAAGAAGGTAGATTAAGAGAAGGTCCACAGCAACGACAACATGAAACACCCTTTAATTTACTGAAACGACACGTCGGGAAACCCCCCCCAAGGGGGCCCCATGCATAGCGTGCTGAAATTGCTTCTTAATTTCAGTTTCGTTAGGACTTTACTGGCATTGATCCGGACCAGTGACCTTGTATAAAATTCACAAGTGGACCTTTAACAAAAAAGTTTGAGTACCCCTGTTGTAGGGCCATACCTATATAAAACATGTCACCCGTTGTAGCCGTGCCTCATACTGCTCAAACCCCTCTTTTGCAGCCCTGTTAGAGAAAAGCAGATTTTGGGTCCTTAGCTTGAAAAAAAGAAAGAAGAGGAGGTGGAGCTAATGCCTGATCAGAATTCTACCGGAGATAAAGTTAAATTCTGCTGTGATAAAACGCCATCCTGTTCTAAACCACATCAAGGATTATTTCTGAAACAG
>NW_011354730.1:0-2423 GCF_000735185.1 Notothenia coriiceps
GTGTGTGTGTGTGTGTGTGTGTGTGTGTGTGTGTGTGTGTGTGTGTGTGTGTGTGTGTGTGGGGGTGTGTGTGTGTGTCCGTTTCTCAGGCCACGGCCGGTGATGAAATATAAGTCAGCACTTTGATGTTGTGATGCTGCTGTCGTCAGTGGGCTGCAATGTGCATGCCAGATGAGTCCGGGCATTCACTCAGTATCACTACCAAATACAGTACAACTCCCGCAAGACACCTCCTTTCAATCTCTCTCCTCCTCGCTCCTTCCTCGGCTGTTGCCATGGGGTGGAGGGCGATGGAGGGCGTTTGAAGGCTGGCGCAGAGAGGGAAGGCCTGGAAGATGGAAGGGTGGGAGACAGAGAGAGAAGGGATGGGGCAGTGGAGGAAGATAGGGATGAAGGAGAGTGAGGAGGGCTAGAAAAAAAAGATGGAGAATTAGAAAGATGAGAAGGAAAAAAAAGGGGAGGAAGAACCAAAGAAAGGGGACGGTGGATGTTTCTTCTTTTGTTGTTGTTTCCTTAGAAAATGGCTTTCGACTCTGCGCTTGGCTGATAGCAAAGCTACTGGCACACAAACACACATTAAACATGCAAACATACAAACACATGGACTCGTTTTGCTTGCTCTACATGGCAATCACCATGGTAACACAATGTACAGAACACAATCGGGGCGGGATATTTTTAAGTTTCAAAGACATGGAAACAACAATGGGGATGGCAAAGGGAGGAAGAACTGAGGAGAGAGGGAAAGAGAAAAATAGTTACGAGAGACTAAGTGCAAGCAGGTGTGTGTGTGTGTGTGTGTGTGTGTGTGTGTGTGTGTGTGTGTGTGTGTGTGTGTGTGTGTGTGTGTGTGTGTGTGTGTGTGTGTGTGTGTGTGTCCAAGGTCACAGCCCAGACCCATCTGTAAGGAGAAAATGAGGGATGGAGGATACAAGTAAAAGGACAGGGCCTAAAACACATGAAAGGCTCATTTCACCCAATTACCATTTTTACACATTTGTTCACTTACCTCTGGCGGTACTTATCCTTGCAGATAATTCTGGTTTTATTTGTCCAGCTTTTGAGAACTTTGAGATTTCTGACTGCACCTCATTATAATGGAGATGAATGCAATGTTCCTGCACCGTGTCTCTATCCCTGGCTGTTACTCTGAAGCATCCACAGACCTCAGCTTGAGGATTTTAATGAAGAGATATTCTCTTTCAAAACAGTCGACGTGTGTATTGGGATGATTATTGTCTTCATAAATTCTGGAGGGATCATTTGTCTTGTAGGCGTATGCGTTTATTTATCTGTCGCGGCTAATATGGATACTACTGGACCCATTGCTGAATACATTTTGTGTACGTTTATATGCTCTATATGCTCAAATACATTCCGTGGTTCTCTCAACTTTTTCTATTTTATTGACCATTTTATAACGACATTGACTTCCAACTCTACTCCTATTGATCGGCTGATTACAAAAGGCCTTTTATTGGCTTTTGTTGTGGCTCAAAATCATCCAATGATAAATTCGGTCTCATTTGAACAGTAGCATCTGCAGATTAATTCCATATTCCATTCCATATGTTATAATCTATTAAAGTTAAGCATGCAATGAGATGAATAAATCCAATTTTTTATCTTCTTTATCCTTCTTGACTATAAGGGACAGAGATTAAACTCTTCATTGGAAGGGACCTTTTGTAGTATGTCAAGCGCTTTCAGTTTCATATTGGTATTTTGTTCCTCCACTGAGACATGTCTCCATGCTGCATGTTCATAACGGTCTTTATTTTTCTCATACTGCCTGTGCTGCAGCACCTCTTTTCACCCTCTGTCTGAAACCAGAGTCCAGTCTGCTCTGATTGGTTAGCTGGCCGGCTCTGTTGTGATTGGTCAACCACTTAAAGATGTCCCAATCCTTAGCACGTACAATGTGTTGGAGGTCTAGCCAATAGAAACGTGAGTGTTACATAGTGATGTCACTATATTCTGGAAGAAAACAGACCATTTAAGTGCACAGAAACCTAAATGACACACGACAGCAAAGGAAAACCCCAAAAGCAAAATAGGGCCAATTTAAACAAAAAAACTTAAACTGAAATGCATATTATCATCAACCATTGACCTTTCTATAGGATGCATGGATTTCAATGACAGGTGTCTAAACTGTCAGAACCAAAACTATCTGCATAGCTTAATTTCAGGTTGAATATAAGTTTTAGATTTGAAGTTGTCCCGGTACAGATGTAGCACTTCATTTCAGACTCCAGCTTACAGCTTCCTGCCTACGACCTGCCTCAGACCAGTATAGAGGAATGTTAAGCCCTCCCACTATTTTCCAAGAGGGCGTTGCCAGATTTTCAATTTCAGGTTTTAAGCAGGAGATGGCGCTTCATTCACAAATACAGAAAGACAAGTTTCATGGACTTTCAGTT
>NW_011354731.1:0-1983 GCF_000735185.1 Notothenia coriiceps
TCGGATCTGACAACACATGCCACTGCCTTTGTTATCAATGCCCGATCCGAGCATCGTCTGTCACAGGTAAGATGCTTCCTTACACATGAGAACAGAGCACAGTATTTGGCTACTTATTGTACACAGTTAGCAGTTAGCAGTTAGCAGTGGTTCACTGATGGCCAAGTTCAGTCTTAGTGGTTATCCACTTTACTGTTGTGTCTATGTCATAAGAAAAACTGTATATCACATAAAGCTACAGTGATCATGATAATGTTTTCCAACATCAAAGATTGATCACATCACTTTCTATCTCTCATTTTCAGAAAGGCATGAATGACATTGTTGCTGGGGTGCAGCAGTATCAATCATCACTGTTGGACAACCTCAAGACGCAGATGAAGGAAGTTCTAAAGAAGAATTCAGGACGTACAACGAATCAACTTGAAAAAGATGCAATGCATATATTTGACAGTTTCATTGACCCCTTTGCTAACGTTTCAACAACATTTCGCCCGAACAGTGTTATTAGGAAGCAGTTTTGTTGTGTGGATGCAGAGGAAATTCCAATTGCTCGAACCATATGCAGGAAGAAACGTAGAGGATCAACAGATTTTTTCATCAAAGACAAATTATTTTATTATGTACCATTTGTCAAAAGTGTAGAGCAGTTCCTATTACATCCGAGGATTTTGACTATGATTTGAAGAGGGACCCCAGAGGTGCAGTGAAGGTTTTCATGACCTTGTTGATGGTTCTCTTTTAAAATCTCATCCCTTATTTTCAGAGAAACCAAATGCACTGTAGATTATTCTGTATACAGACGAAATAGAGATCTGTAATCCACTAGGATCCTTTGCATCAAAGAGCAAGTTGTTAATGGTGTACTACACCCTCGGAAATATAAGTCCAAAGTACGGGTCTAAGCTGGCTGCTATTAGGCTACTTGCGATGGCTAAATCAGCAAACCTCCGACTATCTGGTGTAGATGTAATATTGAATAGAATAAAGGAAGACATAGATGCATTGTACAGTGGTGTTAAAATGCAAACTATTAACGGGGAGAAAACAATACATGGTGCTATGGTTTCTCTCTGTGGCGACACCCTGGCTCAGCATGAACTCGCAAGGTTCAAAGAGGGAGTGGGCTTTGCTTACAGTAAGTGCATACACTGAGTGTTCTTTTGAGGACATGCAGTCACAATTCAACGAGGATGCATATATTAAAAGAACATTGGAGAATCATGTCAGACAGTGTGATGAAATAGAAAAGGCTAGCACAGACTTGCTTCGCAACAGCCTTAGAACAAGATATGGGATCAATCGAAGGAGCAAGTTAGTTGACTAACGGGGACGGCAAACCCTGCATGACATTATGCATGTCATTTTAGAGGGTATAGCTTCTTTGGAAATTAAATGTGTTTTGAATCATCTTGTTCAGTCAGGAGAGTTCAATCGGTACTCTGAATTCAGCTATTCTTGGTTTCCCTTATTCGCCTCTAGATGTTAGAGATCGACCTTCCCCAATTTCTCTGAGTACACTTATGTCAACTGATGGTAAACTAAGGCAGTCATCAAGGCAAATGCTTGTCCTGTTGAGGATATTGCCATTTGTTTTGGAACATTTGAAAGTCGATGCATATGTGCAGTTGATAATGGAATTAATAGAGATTGTTCAAATAGTGTTTGCACCTGTTCTTACCATTGCAACTGTGTCAAGTTTAAAGTTACTGATTGAAAGTCATTTGAAGAAGAAGAAGATTCAACTTATTGTTATTACGTAGTACAGGTACTATGTAACAAAACGGTTTCTCTGCATTTGATCCATCCTAGTGTTAGGAGCAGTGTGCTGCCATTATGTACGGCCCCGGGGAGCAGTGTAGGGAACGGTGCCTTGCTCAGAGACACCTCGGTAGCACTTGGTCTTTCCGGGACTTGAACTGGTGACCTTCCAGTTGCCAAGCCAAGTCCCTATGGACTGCGCCACCACCGCCCACGAAGCAT
>NW_011354732.1:0-2208 GCF_000735185.1 Notothenia coriiceps
CTCCCTCTCATTGTTTGAGAAACAGCTTCTAATATCCATTAGCGCAGCTAGCTACCCAGATGCTAACAACAACAATGCAAATAGTTTGGTAGAAATATACTGTGTAATAGTAAAGTTATTTAAGATGATGCCATATTTATTGAAGATTTACATTATAAATATTCCCCACAATTATTCAAAAGCATATTCTTCGAAACTCTCTGCTGTAGTATGACCAACACAGAAGACTATTGATGTGTGTGTAGTGAGTTTGGCAGTAATAAGCTGTAGGCTATAATAGTGATTGAATATTATTGTATTCCCTTTTTTCGGAATTGCACTTGGCAGACGGTCCCTGAGCACTCGTTTCTTCTCCAGCTGCAGATAGAGACCAATGTAATGTGTCCAGCTCGGAGGACGGCGCGTATTGGCTTTTTTTTTGATCAAAATGTGATTGTAGTTCGTTTTCAACCTCACCACGGTAATTAGGAGACGTCATTTGTGTCTGAATAAAGTTTTGTTCATGAGTTATTGATCCGTGAAATCAGAATTTCCCAATATCGTTCCAACTTTGCTGAACTAAGCCAGAAGACCGTCTCATTTCGTAGACCGCTCGGTTTGCTGTTCCTTCACTTTATTTTTATATTTATATACATTTATTTTGGACGAAAATTTAGCGTGAGAAAAGGCAAGTGTGGCGTGAGTGCGTGAGGTATGGGTTAATTGCGTGACTCTCACGCTCAATGCGTGAGTGTTGGCAGCCCTGCCCCACACATCTGAGGCGCAGATGTTAGTGAAAAATGTTTTTGAACTTTAATATTCTACTCATTGTAGAGATTCAGAGACAGTTACAAACCCTTATTTGCCAACAGATATTGTTGGTGTAACACAAAATGTAAAGATAAGAGATTTTGTATTATGTTTAAGTCTAATGAAAAATGAAGACACAATAAATGTAGGCAGCTATGCTAATCTGTATAGGAAAAATACAAAATATGATAATGACTAATACCAAGGCCTTAAACACCTCTGCTGAGAAAAGGTTCACTCAAATTAAATCTTAGCTTTACCTATTTCCTGAATAGATACATTTTAGCTAGTGGCCTCGCTATTCTAGCTTTCAAAATTATTAAATTACTATGTCCGCTTACTGTTCCAACTCACTTATTTTGCCCGATCTTTAGTTTGTGGAACAGGACAAAATAACAAACTGAATGTTGCTCGACAGCGGCTAATACGGTGTTTTAGCTATTTTATCTAGCTTTAGCCCTGTCACCAAAGTTAATAAAACAGTCGGCATAGTCTTGACTTAAAGGTGGGGTAGGTAATTTTGGAGAAACCAGTTCGAGTACGCTAGAATTTGAAAATACACGACCGGAAAAAGTCTGCCACTTCCTTACAGAGCCCCTCCTCCAACACACACGAACGTGCACATGACCAATAAGGGCACGAGATAAGTTTGTGCACAGATGGAAGGCTGACAGGCAGGTAGGCCATCCAGTTATTTTAGCCGGGCCGGCTAAAATGATTGGTCGTGCTTTTTACGGTACTACGGCTTCCACAGAGGACATTTTTTTATGGATTTTTTGTCAAAGCACTTAGGATATTCATTGCTATCGGGATGTTAAGAGCATTCCATGGAATATAACAAAAAGTGTATCTCGAGCCGGTTTCTCAAACTGACCTACCCCACCTTTAAGCAGTATCAAATTGATAAACAAAAATATTATTGACTTACAAATGATATACAAACAAACGATCTACCTAATTACACATCCAAAAAGGAGTGGGGAGAAGTCAGTTGATTGTTATGCTGATTGTCATTGATCAGAATAGTGATATTGGGAATTCAGTTAAGCTGGGAATCACGTGAAATCTACATTCATATCTTGTGTGTTGAAAGAATGGCTAACTGAGGTTCCTCCGAATAAACGTCTGTGCTGCATCCTTAAAACAACAATGAAAAACAGAAATTATTAATAAACTAACGTGGGTTGAACTGCTAGGCAAAAGGAGCTATACTATACAATGACTATAATGAAATGCTAATACTCAAGTTGCCCACATGGTGGCTCTCTCACAATATGTGTATTATTACAATACAATAGGGAGTAATTATTCTTATTTAGATAATTGAAATTTGGCAATACAAATAAAATTGGTAAGATGTTGAACATTTAGGAGAGTATTCCCAATTGAAAGTACATTTGAACTAATGTGGCTCAATGG
>NW_011354733.1:0-3341 GCF_000735185.1 Notothenia coriiceps
GCTAACGTGCACTCGCATGGATTGGGGCCCCACAAATAGATTCTTTCATGGGGCCCAGAATTTCCAGCCCACCACACTGCGCACACACACACACACACACTTCTCCGCCTCATTCTGTTTTCATTTACTCGTTCGTTATCTGAGCAGCTTCAATCTTGTAGGCTACTCACTTAGTTTCTTGTAGCCCTCGAAAGGGTTTTGGAGGTTGATCCCTCGGTGAACGGGAGTTGATTGGCTTTCTTGTCCGCAGCAGCAGAAAGCATTTTCGAATGTTTGAATGAATCAAAGTGGGTCGCCACCGTCGATTTTCTCTTATGCTGCAACACACAGTCACACGGGGTGCAGAATAGTTTCCCCCCACTTTTTGCCCGGTCTTTAGTAGAAATGTTCGTTGGTAAATGAGCTCTATACAGTGTTGTTTACATTCTGTGATGCGCGAGCTGATGACGTCACGTCAAGACGAGTTAACTTTTTCTTCTTCTCAACTTTGTGTGGAAAAATGCGGTGATTATGCGCCGCTTTTAAAAATCTGCGCCATTTGGCTGATTATGCGGTAAATTCTGCGATCGCAGAATCGCGTTTTTCTGGAGGGTCTATATATTTATTAACAAATGAACAAACAACAAGCACAGTGTTACAGCTGATGAAATTGATTGATGATCATTGAGTACGAATGTATACATCCTCATGTAGGACATCGAAGATACTACAATGAGTGTAAAGCATAAGAGGTGTGACATTTTTAAACAAAGTGGTGCAATCTTTTCACATGATTTTCTACAGTGAATTTATGTATTCGCCATTATAACAATTGCATCATAAATGCAACTCAAACCTCTAATTTATTTATCTATCACTTCAAATGGTCTGGCTTATTGAAAGCTCATATACTTGAAAGCTATTTTGATGTTGTATCTCCATGGTAAATTGTACAGATTCTGAGTCACCTGGGATAAAAAAAAGTCAGTTCAATAAAATGTAATGTAGTGTCAAATCCTGAGAAAAGCATCAGGCAGCACAGAATGTACACATCGTATTTAAGGAGAGCCCACTTTATCATCCCTCACACTTTGCGTTGTGTTTGAGTGCTTGGCATGTCATGTCGCCGACTGTGTGTGCTCACCTATCCAGCACTCCAGCCGGGCGCAGGGGGAAGTCTTGACCACATCAGGAGGGTCAACTCCCACGTTGAGACACAACACCAGCGCCACACTCACAGTCTTCATCTGAGGGAGGAGAAACACAACATGGTTACCACATCATTCATCTATGAGCTAATAGAAACAGACCAGCAGTGATGGATAGTAACTAAGTACTTTTACTAAAGTACCGTACTTACATAAAATGTTAATGTACTTGTACTTTACTTGAGTATTTAATTCTTTTTGAATAATTTGTACTTCTACTCCACTCCAATTCAAAGGTAAATCAGGTATTTTTACTCCACGACATGTATTTAATACCTTTAGTTACTTTACATATTTGGATTAATAATGTAAAATATATTCACGTCTTAAATCAGACTTTTGTTCCACCTGAAGTAAATTCACAAGCTACCCTGCAGTATAAAAAGTCATTCAAACTAGCTGCACCTTTACCAGCTTTGAGAACACTTTAATGATCAATCATTATAAAACATATCATACAGTGCGGCAAAAAAGTATTTAGTCAGCCACCAATTGTGCAAGTTCTCCCCCTTAAAAAGATGAGAGAGGCCTGTCATTTTCATCCTAGGTATACCTCAACTATGAGAGACAAAATGAGAAAAAAAAATCCAGAAAATCACATTGTCTGATTTTTAAAGGCTTTATTTGCAAATTATGGTGGAAAATAAGTATTTGGTCAATAACAAAAGTTCATCTCAATACTTTGTTATATACCCTTTGTTGGCAATGACAGAGGTCTCTTACTTCAGTAACATTTTGATAGCAATATTTATTATAGTATTCCTACACTCTGGTACTTCTACTTAAGTACAAGACCTGAGTACTTCTCCCACCTCTCCAGACCAATCAAATCACTCAATTTTTATCAAAACAACATTAAATATGTTATTCATCTGAGGAACTAGGCTGAGCAGACATGCTTGTATTCAGTGTATAACCACACTCTGCTGCTGCTGGCCACTGAAGCTCCAGTGAGTCGTAAAAGGTCAAGTGACTCGCCTCAGGGACACTCAACAGTAGTTACAGAGAAAAGGAGTCACTGTCTTCCCTTCCCAATCTGGTGCAGAGATGCCATTATGTCTAACACTGAGGCTGGTGTTGTTCCAATTAGGAGGCTCAGCTGCAGTCCAAAAGTCTGTCAGGCTGGGAGCATGAATCTCTGGTGGCATTTCTATTTTAATATAAATGTTTTGGTCATTATAGCCATTTTGCCATTTGAATTTAATGTAAGCAAGTGTTAGTATATTGATCATGTGTTGTGATTTTTAACAGTATTTAGGTAGACTTTAAATAAGCCCAAGGGTTTTTTGCATCCTCCTGCATTGTTTATTATGTGTTGTGTTACGTATGTGTATTATTTTTGCAAAACCAATCAAACTTTTTCTAGAGAGACAGATTTCCAAGAGTGAGACAGAGGAGTTGACGTTCATAAAAAGGGACAGCAGGCCGGATTTGCGTCTGGTATGAATACCTGATATCAATTTAACACAAAAAGTTGCAGATTACACAAAGTCACGGGCAGCACGATTAGAGCGAAAATGATGATCAAGATTGTTTGGATTAATATTGAGATCACAATTATTTATCAAAATGATTCCTTCATTTAAGGTATAAAGTATTTTTATTGCACTTTTACATAAAAAAACGCGGATCGCTTCTTTCACTTTTATGTTGGTTTGAAATATTTGGATAAAAAAAGAGAGCCTTTAAATAGGGTTCTCTTTCACCTTCAATGTAATGCATTAACTGTACAAGTCCTGGTGGCTTTCTACGTATTTTAAGGTCAATTTCACTATTGATCATATTTATTTAATTGTACATCCCTAGAAAAGTCCTGTCTTTAAATAAAATGAAGAGAGTAGAAGCATAACCGACTAAAACAAGACAAGTTAATGACCCATGACACAGAAGACCACTGAAACTGGGATGAAGGACAAACATTACATCTGAAATAAAACCATCAATTTATGAGTCATATCTCACACACACACACACACACACACACACACACACACACACACACACACACACACACACACACACACACACACACACACCCCTTGAATGAGGACAGTTAGGCAAAACATTTATTTGCAGTTCACAATTTACTGATGGCATAAAAAAGGTTTTTTGTATTCATATTTAATGCATAGTGGTGTGTGTTCTGTATACTAT
>NW_011354734.1:0-5620 GCF_000735185.1 Notothenia coriiceps
GGTCTTAAAAAGGTTTTAAATTTGACTTCAGGATTCCTGCATATTCCCTGCTGAATCTAAATGTGTGCCGTTAACATACAGTAGGCTTCATATGTCACACATTCACTAGAAAACTGTTTGATATCTTCACTTACTGTTTGGAGACTCAGTCAGGTACATGTTCATTTATAAAGCCATGCTGGGTAAACTACCACCTTACATCTGCTCAGAGTCGCAAGTAGCTATTGCCTAAGATCAGGATGTGTTTTTATTACATGTACCGAGTGCTAGGACTGCTTTAGGCACAAACACCTTTATGTGCGCAGCTCCTCTAGCTTGGAACACTCTGTAAAACATATTGAAAATGAGCTTTTTGGTTCCCCTGCATCATTTTAAAGCACCGCTTGATGAATTGATATTTGATACTCCTGGTACCTGTCTTTGTGAATACGTTTGTAAATTGTACCCCTGTCATTATGTTGTATGTGTCCTTTATGTTTTCTGTTACATGTGTAACCAATGTGCGGCAGGTCTCCCTTCTAAAAGAGATTGTTGATCTCAATGGGATTTTTTACCTGGATAAATAAAGGCTACAAACAAACAAACAAACAATCCCTGCCATTTAGGAATAAAGTCATTCACAAATGCATGCAAATTGTGAAAACACTCCTCAATCAATTAATCAAAGTGTATTTATATAGCCCAATATGCAATATCACTCATTTTACATTTGTCTCAGTGGACTTTACAGTTTGTACTCCTCAGTTAATAGCCCTTTCTTTATTCTTTTCATTTAGAGTTTCTAACTTTGACCACAGTAAATATCATACCTACAGACAAAAAAACTCAATTAAGGTCAATGGTTGTACTGAAGGCTTTGGTGTGTTCATATGGAAACAACAAGGAGGTTACAAAGAATACGCGTTGAACTGTTTTTATAATCTTTTGCTCACACCACGTAAATATCTGTGTTGAAGGGTTGTCTTAGTGAATTTTCACTATCAGGAATATATTTTTCCCAGGTATTCAAACACCACATGAAAGCAGCACTTAATGCCCAATATTGCAATGTTATTGAAAGTTAAACATAATGTTTGTGTTCCATGCAAATCAGGCTAGTAGATTTTCCGTAATCCTGATTAAAAACAAACAAACAGTAAAACCATTTAAATCCATCGCCTGCTTGCAGAAAACCATCACATTTAAGCATGTTTCAGTTCAATTTGGATGCAGTTACACAATGCTGTCACCAGAACAATGACAGCTCTGGTTCTTTGTTTAAGACACTTAAAATGATGTATGAAGACAAAGGTCTAGTGTGGATATAAAAATAATGTATTTATTATTGTTGCAAAGGTAGAAGTGAGAAGTAGTGGGATGTTGTTTTTTACAGCTGCAAACCTGGTGTGTTTGGATGGTAAAAAAAGTTACCTAGATTTCTATTTTGGTTAATATAGAAATTGTACTACTACAAACAGTATATACAAGTACTAGTAAGTTGACTTTGTTGATTGTTAAGAAATGCTAACATTTACCCTATTTGCCTTCTTGCCGACGGTGAGATGAGAGGATCTGTCTTGTCTCTCATGTCTGCACGCTCAAGGACGTCCTAAGCCTACTTATTTAAATGTTACATTTTATTTGTTTAATCAGTACAGCAACGACTTCAAATGTCAAAATGAATGGGGATTTGTTTTGCAAGATGTCAAACTATACCTGTAGTGCTCTTGTGGTTTATACGAGAGAAATACGTCTCATCTGTAGTGACAAATACAAGTTTGATGATCCACAAATGAAAAATCTAAATTGAAAAATGTGGGGGACATATTGTGATGTGAATTTGAGGATTTATGATCACCATGATTCATTCACAAATTCTCATATAAACATCTGAAAAGCTTATTTTTGCAAATGTGTTTGTTCCTCATATGGAGACTTATTTCTCTCTGATGACTACATGTTCATGGATTCAATGCCTGCATTACCCACAAGTCTCTGAGATATTCTACGTATAATCACAAAGAAATCAGCGTTTTAGAAGAAGATTTACCTTTATTTAATTTCTTTATTTTCTACATTCAGTTTCCACTCTGTTTTTATACACTCACAGTACAAGTATATAGGTAAACATGAACATGCATTTTTTGTTATACAAGACAAAGTACAAGTACACACAGGTGATCACTCAGAGAGGTCCAGGGTGGAGAGGCAGCCAGTTGGTGCTGGTGCCAGGGAGCAGTTGGGGGTTCAGTGCCTTGCTCAAGGGCACCTTAAAGCTACCAGTCCACTTTTCTTTTGGTCCATCGGGACGTAAACCGCCGACTCTTGGGTACCAAGGCCAAGTCCCTACATACTGAGCCACTGCCGCCCTTTCAGTCTGTGATTGTGTGAATTACTGTATGTTTAACAAACTCATATTCTGGCCCTCTCTCTAACTGCTGGCTCTCTTCTCTTGTGTGCAGGTGGTGGCGGAGGACAGTTACTTAAACGAGGTGCAGAACTCAGGTGAGTGGGAGGTGATGCTCGGAACACAGCACTCTCATCCCGTCTATAAATCAAACGTCCCTTCATCCAGCCTCTCATCCTACACTATCTCCTCCTTTTGTCTGTTTTTCTTCCATTTGAACCCACATTGTGACTCAGACACTCCTGTGAACCCCCTCTGTCGACGCCTCCTCTCCTCTTTATTTAATCCACCCGCCTCAGCCCTGCTTCTCCTCTCGTCCTCACCTCTCCTCTTCCCTCCGGCCTGCACCCCTCTGCGTTTAATTTCCCTCTTTTCTCTTCCCGAAGAGGTGTAGGGAAGAGGCCATGTTTGGGGGATGGGTTGAAAAACTCCTCCCTCTCATATTCATAGCAGAAATATCTGTACTTTTACATTCAATTACAACCATACCTCTCACTTCCTGCAACAACAAAAAACAGCCAAACCAGCTTGATCATTTAGAAGTACGGAAAAGCTTTAAAAAAGATTAGCACCTCATTATAAATACGAGAATTCAGCAAATGTCGCACAAAATGCTCTTCTTTGTTGCCCAATATTGTATTAAAACGGTGAACACAGAGGCAATTTTCCCAGATTGCATATTTATTATAAATTGTGTATTTTGTGTGGAATGGGCTGTTTCCACACATCACCCACCCCCCATACAGCAAGCCTCCGAGTGTGAACCGTGTCAAATACTCATTGTGGCTGGGAAATGGATTATGGGAGCAGTAAGAATGAGTGTTCCCATGGCGATGGGCAGAGTACCGTTGTCGTGGCAATGAGGAAGGGTGTTATCGACGAGTGTTGTGTGTGTGTGTGTGTGTGTCTGAGCGCTGCGGGTGTTGTGATGAATAAACAAACATGAATGATGCATACATGACGAGGGAGGAAGTGAAAGTAGTGAAGCAGGGAATTTAAATATGTAGAGGGATGATACAATACAAAAATATATTAATATGATGTCCTTTTTTCCCTGAAGATGGAAATGACAGAGTGGAAAAGTTGCCTGGTTTAGTTACGTAAGGCTTTTTTTTACTTTATTAAATTTTCATCAAGCTGGATTTAAATGTTTTATGGCATTACAAATCGTATACAGCTTTGAATATATTTTTAACTCGGTTAAATATTATATATATATATATATATATATATATATATATTATAGATATTCATCTGTTATCATGAAAACAAAATCAACAGTTAAGGAGCACCAGTGTTACTAATAGCTTTATTGGTGAAGTGTAAGATACAACAGTGAGAACTAATTAATTGTGTTAATAAATGTGAGGATTTGATATGAGCGTCACAAAATACATGTACTAAATGTACAGCTGTGTCGAGTTAGTCATCTGATTTTGATGCTTTCGTAAGATAGCTCTAGAAATATAGATTTGTTTCAAAAATCTTACTGGTAGATAAATCATATTTTTACTTTCATATGTTATGCAACCACACCAAACATAAAGAAACATCATCTCACTTGATCAATGTGCACTCATTGCAGTTGTAATTTCTCAATTAAATTTTACAATCACTTGGTTCTCTGGATACTCCATTTACTCCTTATGACCTTATTCTCAACTGTTATTGATACAATGAGCTGAGGGTGAGCTGTCTCATGGCAATTTTGGGCAATATGAATATACCCACCTCATATATCACGGTGTATCATAGGACCTTTGTAATTCCTTGTTCCTCTTCGACACAATCGCTTCCATTCGATTCACTTGGGAGCTCAGTCTTTTCAGTACGTTGAGGCTGAGTTCCATTTGTATTCCACATGACTGGGCAGGACTGGCTAAACTGATTTTGGGCAAGGCCTTTGTGAGTGGTAGGCTGGGTGAATTTGGGAAGCTCTGGAGGAAACTCAGTTGATCTTCATTCTGTTTCAGCTTCATCAGCTCGATAGATGTCTTCAGCAGCTCAGTGATCTCCTGCTGTTTAATGTGAATGTGCACACCTGCTTCTTTTTCTGCTGCTTTCTGCTTTTCCTGAATCCTACAGACTATTGTCGTTAAGTCATGCAAGGTTTTCGCCGTCATATCTTTGGTGTCTCGCTTGCTTTTCCGTGCTGACGCCTTTATGACTTTGACCTCGTGGAGCTTTTCCTGGATCATGAGTTGCGCTCTGTCCTCAGTGTCCCCCAGCTGAGCCTTCATCTCTTCGTAGGCTTGCTGCACAGAAACTACGTCATGGTTTTCATGTTGCGAACCGGCGCAGATGTCACATATCAACACGCTGTCGTTTTTACAGAAATTCCGGAGTTGACTGTTCTCCTCACAGATGCGGGCCTCCAGGTTCGACAAGGGTTCGAGAAGGGTGTGTCTCTTCAGGCCGGCAGCTTTCTGATGAGGCTCTAGATGGATGTTGCAGTAAGAAGCCACATACTCCAGGCAGGTTTTCACAGCCTCTCGTTTGGTGTCGGTACAAATATCACACAGCACCGCTCCATCTGAGAGAGCCTGCTGTTGGTCCGGGCTCTGGATGGTCATTTTCAGCGACTTGAACTGCGTTGCAAGCTCTGAGATGAAAATGTTGACCTTGAGATCCGGTTTCCTCAAAAAAGTTTCATTGCAGACCTGACATTTCCAGACTGGGGTGTCGTTCCCTGTCACACTGTCCCGAAATGTACACCAGATGGAAACACGAATATAGAATTGTGAATTCCGCACGAAGATGGTCCCGAACTTGGTCAACAGCCAAGCAACAGCCGAAGCAAGTACGATGCCTACAGAAGGCCACACGATGGCACCCGAACCACACATGAAAATATGGTCGTAGACTTTACCGATGATTTTGAATGTATCCAGACTCAACGTAAGAGCTTGTGCCTCTTCGGGGGGTGCTAAAATTTAAACATACACTTTATTCTTTACTTTCTCCGTCTTCATATGTAGATTACAAGATATTACTTATCTCCGTCATGTTGTTTCCATAGCAACAACAACTTCCTGTCAACAGCATAAACTCGCCTTCAAAATAAAAGCATCTAAATAAAACAGGAAGTTAACCTAAATTACATTTAAGACATACAACTGCAACGAAAGTAACAAAAACAATGTAATATCCTTTTCAGTTTCACAGAACACAAATTGGGTTATTTACATAATATGTTTACATGATTTTGTTGTGCAATAAATGCAATCTACTATT
>NW_011354735.1:0-3726 GCF_000735185.1 Notothenia coriiceps
GGGTCAAGCTAAGCCCCTCCCCTTCAGACCGACCTAACTATCCATTCACCACCACCAGTGTCTAGACCCCAGGGGGTTTCATCGGATCGGTTCTACCCTCCCGAATGATACTTCCTGCACAACGGGGCCTAATCGCAAAAATCACCCTTACATTAATTTGTGTATCTCTGCAATAAATATGTATTCTTACATCAAAATAATTCTGTCTCCTGATTGAAAGAAGGTCAATAAACTCTCTCATCTCAGACACATGGCCTGAAACAAGTGAGCATCTGTATTCCTCCTCCAGTGAAAAAGAGGAGATGGAAACACTTTTAGAGGGGTTCAGTGGTGAGCAACTTCCCTCAGAACTACCACAAAACCTCAATACACAGCCTGAGTAGCTATATATTTCCTAGAAGTATTTAACATTTTAAGAGCGTGTTACGTTCTACGAGACCTGGGACTACAGAGTTAATGTTCTTTATTTAATTGAGTGTTTAACATTTTAGGAGTAAGTGCAGCTCTGTCAAACAGTGAGCACATACATTCTGTTTTTCTTATTTCCAGGATTTCCTTTGTCTTCCAGTTTGCTGTCACTGAGCCTGTTCTTGATTTATGATCTGTCTCTTATTTCTATCTGTGACCGAGAGATTAAATGCCTTTTTATAATCTCGTTTTTAATCTATTCTTCTAGCTTTGAGTGTATTCTCTTCAAATGGGCTTTCTTCACATTGTGTTAAAGTTGTCACAGTGTCACAGTGAGAGGAGGCAGCTGACATTGGGGATCTTTTCTGGGCTAAGCTCTTGGCTTCGGAGGGTTTTGGATTTGGGGGTGCCTTGGGGCTGGATTAAAGGGGGTTAAAAATGAGGGCTCTCCTTTGAACATTAATTATAACTGGCTATCTGCCTAATTCTTCTCTACATGCATTTTTCTTTGTGTTTTTCTGTAAAAGTGTAAAATGTGTCTGCAGAATTCTGTATGTAGAGATTCTGCCTGATGTTTCTTCCAGCAGGTAAAGCTATGAAGACTGAGTGGAGCCAATACTTACCATACAGCTTAAAGGGCTGGATAGCGATACCAAGTATTAATTGGAATTTGTAAATTACAAGATCTTTTCTTTTGATTGCATGCAGCGTCCTTCCAGCATTTTTCCTTCAATGCATCCACCGCCATGATGAAACTTCCTGATGCTGTTCATTTAAAAAAAAGGTATGTATGGCTAATACTTTGTTCAAAAATATAGATCATATGGAACGCAGGGGTCTCTATCTTTCTGTCAGCCCCTTAACATCCTCTCAGGAAAAACAAAAATTGCATTTTACATAAGCAAAAAAAACTGAGTTCAAAATAAAAAAAAGGGCAGGGCAGTCTGGCTCTGAAGCAGATTCTGTGTGTGTGTGTGTGTGTGTGTGTGTGTGTGTGTGTGTGCGTGCGTGCGTGCGTGCGTGCGTGCGTGCGTGCGTGCGTGTGTGTGGAGCCTAAAATTCTGTCATTGTTGTATTCTCTGACCTCCATCAGTCCTACATCCTTGCGTGCACCACCTTCGATTTCACAATCAATACATCTTTGAACTTCCTCAGGCTGTCACTGTGTGTGTGTGTGTGTGTGTGTGTGTGTGTGTGTGTGTGTGTGTGTGTGTGTGTGTGTGTGTGTGTGTGTGTGTGTGTGCGCCAAATGTAGGCCATGCCAGTGAAAGACTGCTGGGCTCAGCATCCTTTGTAATGGATACTATGGCCATCCTGCAAACACTCTGCACAATGAAAGTAGATGATAAAACCCGGCAAAATGTTCAATACCCTTGTGATTAAAATATGTCCTACAAAACAATACCCATGGAATGGTTTCAGTCTCACGTGCTAATTGTGTGACAGGACTCTGCATCCACAGCTTTACTGCACCACTTCCTGCTTTTATCTGCAAGTTATGCATCATTCCTATAGGGACTTATCCCAGCATACTCTGGTGTCAATCAATACCCCATTGTTATGTACACTTCTCTACAGTATGATGGACAACATTATGATTCAAGCCGTACAAAACTTAACCTGCTTCTAAAACCTCTGTCAATATGAATGTCAGTCTTTTCTGCCATCTGCAAACACACACTGGTGAAGCATCAGTAATGTGTCCTCTGAAAGAATATTATCATCACTCACACACATCACACATAATCCTCTTTACCGCAGACCTTATATAACCTGAGAGGAACTTCGGAGCTGTGGACCACCTGAGGTCACACATGTGAGGTGACCTCTATGATGGCTAGTCCGTTACTATCAAATTACCGCAGCTGGTAATAGAAACAAGACTATTTATTTCAATTATTCAGACAAACTATTATATTTACACATATACACTATTGTGATTAACTTGATGTGAAGCAATTGTTCCTGAATTCAAACCAAATAACACACTGGAGACAAATAACCATTAACACCACAGACTAGAAGAAGCCTTGTGCTGAGCTATTGGACAGAGGAGGAATAAATAAATAATGTAATTGTGTCTGACAGTTGTACGGCTATGGCAAGCTTAAGATCTGGCAGCTCATCGTGTAGAATTGATATGATCAAATACAGATTCCATACTGCACAATAAGGACGTTATAAAACACCATTTATTTTGGGGCTTGGATATTTTTAGCATGGAGACACGTGTCATTAAGCAAAGCTGAAACTAAGACTATTAGGTCATATGCACAATCAGTTTTACTATACATTACTACAACACTCAAATTGAACTTGCAACATTTTAAACAAATTAGACCTTTCTTAACTGTCAATGCTGCAAAGTCATACCTCCACTGTATGATTCCATCCCACATTGAATACTCTTTGACAAACTGGTCGTTTGCTTGTGCCACAAACCTGAAACCTATAGAACAGCTGTACGAGAGAGCTATCAAGGTGTTTGACAGAAAGCCACATTCAGACCACCTCTGTACCATCCTTGATAAACACAATTTCTTGAGTCTTTTAAAAGTGTGTTTTTTTTCATAAAACGTTTACATGGACTGCCCCCCCCCCCCCACCTCTCTTAGGGGAATTCATTCACAAAAAAGACACTGGACGCTGCACTAGGTCAGAAACCAGAGGAGACTGAAGTCCACCGTAGACGGACATCTTTCGGACAAAATGTCCTCTCCATTAAAGGCAGCTCGTTGTGGAATAGCCTCCCAACTGAGATACGGGATTGTCCCACTCTCAATAGTTTCAAAGGTCAACTCAAAGAATGGATGAGAAACAAACAGACGTGCAATCACCGCTACTTTTATACAGGGGTTTCTCCTCTTGCACTTTATATGCCGTTGCTGCTAGATTGTACTGCCATGTGGTAAATGCTTGCATGCTGCTCTTGCTCTTCCTGCATATCATGCTTTTATTTTTGCTATGTATATAAATGTCATGTTCTTATATGTTGTATGTGTCGGGACTACGGATGGAAATTAGCTCAAAGCTAAAATCCGGCTAATTTACACTTGTAAGCATTATTTTGTTTTAAAGTGTTAATCAATGTGCACTGTCCCGATTCAAGTAAACCATGAAATGAAATGAAATGAAATTGTTACTATTACAAGAATACAATCACCTCAGTGTTTCAAGAGTCTACAATCAACTTTGTATACTTTGTTTTTGCAAAAACAGATCATTAAATTTGTTTTGATCATTTCTACGCCAGGTCTTGTCAAAACCTTTATTCCATATTCAATATCCATTACTAAACAAAACAGCACACCTGAAATG
>NW_011354736.1:0-8522 GCF_000735185.1 Notothenia coriiceps
ATCACACTAACACCATCACCAAAACAGCTCGACAGCAGCTCTTCTTCCTCCGCAGGCTGAGGAGGTTCAACATGGACTCCAGGATACTCTGCAACTTGTACAGGTGCACCATACAGGGGATCCTGACCTTCTACAGGTGCACTATAGAGAGCATCCTGACCTTCTACAGGTGCACCATAGAGATGATCCTGACCTTCTACAGGTGCACTATAGAGGGATCCTGACCTTCTACAGGTGCACCATAGAGAGCATCTGACCTTCTACACCATAGAGATGATCCTGACCTTCTACAGGTGCACCATAGAGAGTATCCTGACCTTCTACAGGTGCACCATAGAGAGGATCCTGACCTTCTACAGGTGCACCATAGAGAGGATCCTGACCTTCTACAGGTGCACCATGATCCTGACCTTCTACAGGTGCACCATAGAAGGATCCTGACCTTCTACAGGTGCACCATAGAGAGGATCCTGACCTTCTACATGTGCACCATAGAGAGGATCCTGACCTTCTACAGGTGCACCATAGAGAGCATCCTGACCTTCTACAGGTGCACCATAGAGAGGATCCTGACCTTCTACAGGTGCACCATAGAGAGCATCCTGACCTTCTACAGGTGCACCATAGAGAGCATCCTGACCTTCTACAGGTGCACCATAGAGAGCATCCTGACCTTCTACAGGTGCACCATAGAGAGCATCCTGACCTTCTACAGGTGCACCATAGAGAGTATCCCGACTGGCTGCACAGCCTGGTACAGCAGCTGCACCGCCCTCAACCGTAACAGAGGTTGGTGAAAATTGCACAGCACATCACCAGGACGGAGCCCAGCACCCCAGCCACAAACTGTTCTGTCTGCTGTTGTCTGGCAGGTGGAACCGCAGCATCAGGACTAAAACCACCAGACTCACAGGCCATAAGACTGTTAAACACCTGAACTCTGTAATGAACATCCATAAACATTCATCTGGCTGCAACTTAGAAATTATTGATCTAATATATCATATTCAATCACTTATATATAGACTCTTATTGCACAATTTCACTAATTTGTTTTGTATTTACTTGCACTATCTTTTCAGTTTTATTGTGTTGCACTGTTGGAGGAGCCTGGGACCTAAGATTTTCATCGACATAACTAAACTGTAGCTATTAACGTATGACAAATAAAAGCCTTGAACCCTCCATGACACCCCGCACTGTGCAGCTCCTTCAGCGACAGGCTGCTGCGCGGTGTCTCACACACACAGAGAGAGAGAGAGAGAGAGAGAGAGAGAGAGAGAGAGAAAGAGAGAGAGCAACCATCACGGCCCCTGGTAGACCCCCACGCACACAACAACAAAACTTAAGACTAAGACACCAGTTCTTACTGCCAGTGCCACATGTTCATGCATGAACTAATGTCAGTTCATCAAGTGTGGGAGTCCATGTTCTCCTGGAAATAGTTTTCCATCAAGTTATAACTTGATAACACACACATTACTATTAGTTAATAGATTATATATATAAAACTGTGTGCAATATACCCTCGTGCAATCATTTTTCATCCGTAAACATCACCAGCTACTTCTATATTTTGATATGGTGATTATTTTTAAATATACTGCTACTTTTTTTTTTTTACCATGGTGTACTTATCTGTTATTTGTTGTTTGTTTTACTTATTGTGTTTTTATTATTAAAACATGTGCCTAGTTTTTAATCGTATATGTAAGTCTACTCTTTTTAATTATTCCGCACTATACTCTTGCTGTTGTAATACCGTAAATGTCCCCACTGCGGGACAAATAAAGGAATTCTGAATTTGGATTCTGATGTTCATCAAGCCAACAAGCACAGTTTAAAAAGACACAGTTTGACAACTAAAGAACGGATGATTGGGGGACTGTAGCTTCTTTCTATAAGTCATAGACTGCTGGAAAAGTCACATATATTTAAACCTAATATAAACCTAAAAATAGAAATGTATAAATAATTGCAGCATTCTTTGGTAAACTATTACATTCTCTCTCCTGCAGCAGATGTGATCCATTTCCTCTTGACTGTGATGGATGGATCGCTCCTCTCTGAGCGTGGGCATTCTTCAAAGTAGCTTGCTACAAGTTGGAGACAAACAGAATACTAAAAGAATCATTACTTTTCGCAGGAGGGCTTGTTGCCTTTTCTTTAATAACCATGGAACAACATAGCCTGTAGTAATTAAATGCAGATCTGCAATTTCTACACACGTGTACATGCTATCATAATGTCCTTTCAATTAGTTAATCTCTGGAGTCTTAAGATACATTATCAGAATTAGATTCAGTGTGTTAAACAAACCATTGGCAGCAACCGTTTCTTACCAGTTCTGGGAGGGCAGAGACATCACACTTCAAAGTGAAATGAGATCGGTCTTCATGGCCGTGCTAACCTGGTATTCAGAAAAAAAAGAAGACCCCTGTCTCAACTAGGGCTGTACACGAATATCCGAATATTCGTTCGTTGGAGTATTATTCGGGTTTCAATTTCGTTATTCGGATATTCGTTTTGTTTGTTTTTTCGTTTTTTTCCCGTTTTTTTTCAAATTGAATGTATTGAAATCTCCAATATCAACGTAAGAGCTTGTGCCTCTTCGGGGGGTGCTAACACTAAACGTTATCGTTTACTTTCTCTGTCTTTATATGTAGATATTACTTTTCTCCGAGGATCCTGACCTTCTNGGTGACAGTCATTATATAATGTGACATATTTCGCTTAATATTTGGAGTACAAAAACAATCCTGATATCATTAGAAAGCTAGGAATATCCTCTTTCCAGCAGTGTATACAACTCAAAATGTGTCTTCGGGTCAATGCGACTGATTTCGATAGAGCAGGTCACATATACTGTAAGTGTATCTAGGGTTGCAAAATTCCTGGAATTTTCAAAGATGGAAACTTTCCATGGGAATTAACAGGAATTTATGGGAATAAACTGGGAATTTTCTAAATTGAAAGTTGGCTCTTCATAGGGAACTTAAATATAGTTGGGGAAAGTATATTTTAGCATAATCTTGACTAAAACAAACTGATGCCATTCAAGTACACTTGAATATCCATGCACACTGATTACTGCATGGCTATTGAGACCACACAAAGGTTCGCAACAGGCTCACAAATATGAGAGTGGACAAACTGGTTGGCATTCGGGCAAACCCTAGGCTCTTTGAGCCTGACACAGAGCCATCCTCAACAAGGCTGGACAGTGACACTGAAGAGGAAGACTCAGAGTTGGATGTTGATGAGGCCCGGGAAGAGCCCATGACTGAAAGGGTTTAGCAAAAATGCAGAGGATTGCTTGAAGGAAGATTTGCATGTTTAATGGAACTTTTTGGAGGGAGAAGGGCTCTTTTCATTTAACATTTTGAATGGGCATTTTTGTTCATTTTTTAATAAGTGGGGTTGGGGGGGATGAGTAATATTTAACTCAACATTCCTGTTTTCATTCTTCAATGAAACATAATTGTTCAATAAAATAATTAAAACTTGTTCTGTTCTACTTAAAAAAAAAAATTTAAAAAAATCTGTTGAAATGTCATGTTTTTTGTTCCAAAGTTCCCCAGCTTAACTTCCCATGGAAACTTTCCTGAAATTTACCGGAAATGTTCCACCCCTTTGCAACCCTAAGTGTATCATACCTGAATATGATTTATTCCGTATACACATATAACTCATTGACTGCCACAGGCTTAGTGCTGCCAGCAGCGATAAAGCACTTCCAACTGAAGTCAAATATCTCCACTTGTGGAACTTGCTTCATCTTCACTTCCCGGAAATCCTTACTCGTGAGATAAGAAATACTTCTCATGTTTTTATTCATCAAGCATTGAGGATTTAACTTGTCTGTCGCCCAGATTCTCTCTTAATACAAGGACTTGGGGGACGCTTTCAACCACTTAATATTGTAGCTTCTGAAATCAATATCTTTAGTATAATTTGATGCCTTGTTTTAATCTTCCTGCGGCCCACCTTTGGGTCCTGACCTATGCTTTGAAAAACAGCAGTGCACATACATAATAGCATGCCTGAGGCTCCGTTATGACCCATATACCCCATACCAAGTCAAGCTGAGTGGGTAATTAAAGTATTTGTGTGCTGCTCAGGCACTGTGTCTGCCCACTGGGGGATGGATGTCGCTGTAATTGAGGTATTAGAAATCGTTTGGTTTGGAATGAATCCCTTGGTCAAAATAAGCAATTCAGGAGTCGTCTAAATGACTCAATTAAATGGGTAGCAAATGGGTTGATGTATTTTTGTTTTACACCATCAACCGATGACTCAGTGGGTTGGATGTTCTATAAGCTCTTAGATGCAGAGATGAATGACACAAAAAAGAAAAAGGCTACAGGGAGGTGAAATAAATGTGTGTCCTGCTTCAAAATGGCGGAAAATGATTTGTCCTCGGGATTTCTAGCAAATCTATTTAATGACATGAAATAATATGATTAAAAATAACTTTAATAGGATGTGGCACATCATTCAGTCCCATCAAATCATTTGGGATGTTAGGGTAATATGACCAACTCAAAAGGCGGAGAGCTCTTACAGAACTCTTTATCATTCACAACCACATCCTGCCTTTTTCAATCCAAATCGGGCATTTATGCATTTAAAGGATACTTTAAATCTAGGATAGAAAAAAAACCCTTCAATTTAGCTTGAACAACCCGCAGAGTGGCACATGTATTTGATGTTTCTTGAAGCGTTGCCCATATTTTAAAAGCTACTTTGTATTACTATCAGTCTTCCCTGCAGGGAGCAGGCAACAGAAGGAGGATGCAATTATCCAAATGTGTAAACTCACAGCATATTTTCCACATACAGCGCTAAAGGAGCAACCCTGTGCTGTGTGTTTGTGAGCTGCATGCATCATGTAGGCCTACGCCTTCTTAAGTATGTAAGTCTACCATTGACATTCAGCACAAGTGACTGCGTGCCTGCTCAAATCTCCCCTGTGTGTGAGTATAGATCCGTGGTGCTCCGGTGATATGCGTCTCATGGTGACTTCACAACATGACCTCAAACTGAGACGCGTTCTGTGCATCCCCATATTCAATATGAGGGTATTCCCAAAGATCACATCAAACATGCTTCAATCACACTCCGATACGTGAACATGCATATATTCAGCTTTACATGAAAGGGAAGTAGGACACTCCTGGAAAAAAGAAAGTGGACAACACAATCTCTTGACTCAAATAGAGCAAGCCAAGTGGTTTTAGGTGAGCTACTGTAAGTGGTTGATCAGACTCTTCACCACCACCTGGGGATCAGAAGGAAACATATAAATATGATTCAATGCAGGAGAAACAGAACATTTTTGTTTTTTATATTACATCAAAACCTGGCATCTACTAGGGCTGTATACCCAAATGTCCGAATATTCGTTCGTTGGAGTATTATTCGGGTTTCAATTTCGTTATTCGGATATTCGTTTTGTTTGTTTTTTCGTTTTTTTCCCGTTTTCTTTTCAAATTGAATTTATTGAAATCTCCAATATCAACGTAAGAGCTTGTGCCTCTTCGGGGGGTGCTAACACTAAACGTTATCGTTTACTTTCTCTGTCTTTATATGTAGATATTACTTTTCTCCGTTAATCTCCGTCACGTTGTGACAACAACTCGGGACAGTCTAGTCTCAACTTCACTTTCTCTTATTTGATGTGGCAAGGTTGTGGATAGTACCTGGTACTTTTTTTTATTCCAAAACGAGCTGGGCCGATACAAGAGGATTAAAACACGACAGGTCCATTATCTCCTGCAGTGCTCAGGCTTGTTCAGTGTGACAGTGACTGGCTGAGGGGGTAGCTAAGGCTAACTGTACCACTTCTGGATGAGGACACTTCAGGAGGTCATTTTCTGACTTTGACACTAAGCATTGATTTGTTCAATGTGCTGTACTTTAAAACCCTTTCTCATGTCAGAAAGAGGTCTCTTCTTGCTAGTTTTCACAGATTACAATGACTGAAATATACTTTAAAAGGACCAGTTTAACCTTTTGAGAAATATTCTGAGTGTGTGAATATTGTTGTTAATCATGGCTTTATATTCAGCTCCACATTGCTCTGAGCTAAATGCAAATGGCAGCATGCTTACAGGCCCACAAAGACTGTTTGCATGTTGATGTTTACATCATAATGTTTACCATGTTCACCATCTTAGTTCAGCAAATATGCATTTTTACATACACAAATTAGCACTATGCAAACAGTACCACTGAGCTTCGACGAGGTCTGAATAGTTTTGCAGTGTTAAGCATGTCATTTTGATGTGATGATGCTTGATTGAAGTCAGAGGATCGCAAAAAGTAGTGAAACTCTTCACGCGGAAAAGCTACATGTCTATGACACATTTCATAACAATCCAATCAAAAGATTTGAGAAGACAGTAGGCAAGATCCTCAGCTCGATGATTGGATGGTTTAGCCGCAATGCATGCTGGGATTTGGTGTTTATGTGCTGTGAAATCTGAAAACGTTTTTTAAAAATAAAATAATACTTTATTCCGAGTGTGCTTGCTTTTCTCTTTGAAAGTCATCACATAACGGCATTGTAATACACGGTTCGGCTGCATTAAATATTACATATCTGCCGTAGTTCTCTATTTATAGAGCCCTGATGAGAAGACTTCTAGACAAACAGAAGAACTGCTGCCAAAACTGAAAACGTGACGTGGATCATAAATATATAAGCAATTAAACAACAATCTTACATTTATTTTCACACAATACGTCTCCTTGCAGTATCAACACTAATTCGGCTGACTTTTATATCTGATCCAATTGGTAGATAGGCTGTATTTACACCATAACGGTGCACAGCTGATATAAAGGGACACCTAGTGGTTAAAGCATGTTATTGAATTTTATTATTTTATTATTAGATATTAATAGGATCCCTATAAAGCATATTCATTACTCGTTATTCTCTACTAATAGTTAATTAAAGACTGTATATAATGACTATTTTGCACATCCCTTTCAAGATTTCAAGATTTTCAAAGGTTTATTGACATATCATAATACACAACTACGGTGTAGTTATGCAATGAATGAAAAACTTGGGTCGCAGGTTCCTCAACAGTGCATTACAAGACACCTATCAATATGTGTGTATACCTCCACCATTAAACTGTCATTCTGCACATTTCTTATATTATCTACATACATCTTATAAGAGTATAATACATACGTATAATATCAGTTAAAATAAGTGCTTAAACATAGTTAACATTGCAGGAAGCAATATATTAGACGTTAAGTACTTGTCAGGCTTAATATTTATCTGTAGATACAAATGTCACTGTGTGTGCTGCGTGCTCTGCATGTTTGACCATTAAAGAGGGTTTCATCCCTCCATATTCTTCTTCTATACCCCAAAAGCTTTTTTCTTATTCAAAAGAAGACTTTAACCTAAAGTATTCTTTAATGTTTAAATTAAGTTGTCCCTTTCTATCAGCTCTGCACCGTTATGGTGTGAATACAGCCTATCTACCAATTGGATCAAATATAAAAGTCAGCGGAATTAGTGTTGATACTGCAAGGAGACGTATTAAGAAATGTAAGATGCTGTTTAATTGCTTATATATTTATGATCCACGTCACGTTTTCAGTTTTGACGCCAGTTCTCCTGTTTGTCAAGAAGTCTTCTCAGCAGGGCTCTATAAATAGAGAACTACGGCAGATATGTAATATTTAATGCAGTCGAACCATGTATTACATTGCCGTTATATGATGACTTTCAAAGAGAAAAGCAAGCACACTCCGAATAAAGTATTATTTTATTTTAAAAAAACGTTTTCAGATTTCACTTCACATAAACACCAAATCCCAGCACGCATTGCGGCTAAACCATCCAAATCATCGAGCTGAGGAATTTCTGTCTGTTTCCGGTTTTGTTTATGACGGATGTATTTTGTTATACACACATTCCTTCACATTTACATTTTAATTTGCATTAAAGTATTTTGTGAGGCCTTCTAACATGTTTTTAAATATAACGCAATCGCAGAGCGTCACGTCCGTTAATTCCATATCCACACGCATGGATTAACATTGATTTAATACATTAATGTAGCCTTTGTTTCTGCTAAAAGAGGTGTCGACCAGCTGGGCAACAAGAAAATTGGCGTAATTGAGTGTGACTATTACAAAATAAATCATTATTATATTAATATTGACAATAACAACCGACCGCCAGGGTAGCATTTGCTTGGCATTTCCGGTTATTTCTCCACTGGTTAACATGGGTTAACAATACCGTGTAACTGTCACATTTGAAGGGACGAAATCGTGACATCTTCATGTCTCCCAGCATGGTAAATCGTCACATGTTCACGTCTTGCCGTGATACCGGGTTGGATATTACTTCAGCCCGGTTAACATGGGACCGGCTCGTTCTCTTTACACACCCATGACACATTGGTGCAGAGTTGCATTCATGCAAAAGCGGGCGTGGTTAAATCTAAACTGGAAAAACGATAAACATTCCCAAGGCAGGACAACTT